>NW_022985027.1:898654-906992 GCF_010015815.1 Dothidotthia symphoricarpi CBS 119687
CCCCCCCTTCCCCCGCCTAGCATCTTCATCATGGCGCCCAGATCCGGCATACCGCCTCCGCCCATGGCGCCCGCGCCACCGCCCATACTCTGCATGCGTTTCTGCATAGCAGCGAGCTGCTGCTGTTTATTCCCGCCGCCCATAGCGCCCTGCGCTTTCTGCATATTGGCCATTCCGCCTTTCATTTTCTTGGCCATGCCGGCCATCATGCGGTGCTGCGTGAGTAGTTCCTCCACCTCGCGGACCGAGGTGCCTGAGCCGCGGGCAATGCGCGTCATGCGGGTAGGCTGGTCTACGAACATTTTGCCGTCGGATTCGAGTTCCTTGTCTGTCATGCTGTCGCAGATGTAGATCATGCGTTTTAGTTTTGTGCCGCCTTCTTCGTCGTCCATGCCGCCCATCATGCTGCTGAGGCCGGGGATCATGCCGGCCATTTTGGATAAGGGGCCCATTTTCATGATGTTGGAGAGCTGGTCGCGGAGGTCTTTGATGGTGAAGATGCCTTGGGTGATGTGCTTCATGGTGTCTTTTTGGTCGAGTTTGAGCGACTGCACGTGCTCGACTAGGCCTTGCACGTCGCCCATGCCGAGCAGTTTGGAGACAAAGGCTTGCGGGGCGAAGCGCTCGAGGTCCAGCATGTGTTCTCCGTTTCCGATGAAGACGATGGGCGTGTGTGTTGCGGCGACGGCGGAGATGGCACCTCCTCCTGCTGCGGCACCGTCCGTCTTTGTGATGACAATGGCACCGAAATCTGCTGACTCCTTGAACGCGCGCGCCTGGGCTTCTGCGGCCTGACCGATTGTCGCGTCCAAGACCATGATAGTCTGGTCGGGCTGCACGGCACTCTGAATCTGCACCATCTCGTCGAAGAGGTCCTTTTCCTGCCTGTGTCGTCCAGACGTATCCACGATGATAATCTCAAAGCGCTCCTTCTTGAACTTGTCCACACCCTCGGCCGCAACAACCACGGGATCCGTCTGGGTATGGCTACCATAGTAGGGGATCTTGGCCTTGGTTGCGTTCTGCTTCAGCTGGTCAAAGGCACCGGCACGGAAAGTGTCGGCGCACACCAGACAGGCCTTGAAGCCTCGTGCCTGGTACCATCTCGCCAGCTTGGTGCACGTCGTCGTCTTACCGGAACCCTGCAGACCGACAAACATGATGACGTTGGACTTGCCCTTGCGCGGCTTGAAGGGCTCGGCGTGGGGGTCCACCAGCTTGACCAGCTCGTCGAAGACGGTCTTCTGGATGAGGCGCTTCTTGTTGACGCCGGGGGCGAGGTGCTTGAAGTCGACGGAGCGCTTGATGGACTGGCGCAGGTTCATGACGAGCTTGACGTTGACGTCGGCCTCGACCAGGGCGTTTGAAATCTCTTTGACCATGGCATCGAAGGCCTGGACGTGTTAGGCAGTGCGTGCATGGGGGGTGTGTATTGAACAGAGTAGTGTTCAACAGTGTGGACGGGCGCACCTTCTCGTCGAGGTTGGGCGACCGGGTGAGGTCGGTGACGGCGGCATTGATGCGCCGCCCGAGATCTTGGAGCACCATGGCGGCGGGCGTGTGTGGTGTTGGTAGTGATGGGGTTTGTGGTGGTGATCTTGGAGCAGGCCAGTCGGTGGTGGTGGACTTGTGGGGAATTAACATGGCCCCGCCCGCTATCGGCGTTTGCCATCCCTGTACGCCGACGTGCCCAACTTTTTTCTAGATGCACGTTTCGCATCGACAGGTTCCACTCACAACACTCCCACTACCACCCACAATGGTCAACACATCGCTCAAGCGGCGCCGGACAGAGGACCAACTCCGTGGGAAGGTGCCGAAAAAAGAGAAGAAGAAGGTCAAGAAGCAGAAGTTTTACCACAGTTCGAGCGAGGACGAGGGCGGCGCACGCGATGCCCCAGTACGCGACGACAGCAGCGACGACGAGCCCTTTGAGCCCACCGGCGCCAATGCGCTCGCGGCGGAGAAGATTGTCAAGCCCGTGAAGCCCGCAAAGTCGGCAAAGCCAGCGCCCAAGCTCAAGGCGAAAATCGCCGTCAAGAGCGTCCTGAAGAAGACAGCCCCAGTCGCGCCAGTAAAAGAAGACGCCGACTTCCCCTCCAGCGCGGGTGAAGATGACGACAACGACGACGACCTCGAAGGCGACGAATTCGACATTGCAGACTCGGAGTCAGACGCCTCGGAAACCTCCACCACGGCCGCGCGCAAAGTGCGGAAACGCAACGACCCTGAAGCGTTCGCGACGTCGATATCCAAGATCCTCAACACCAAACTCACCACAACGAAGCGCTCGGAGCCGATTCTGTCGCGCTCCAAGGACGCCCAGATTGCCAACAAGGAGCTAGCAGACAATAAACTGTCTGAAAAAGCACGCAAGCAGATTGTCGCCGAGAGGAAGGCGGCGCAAGAAAAGGGCCGTGTCAAGGATGTGCTGGGACTCAACGACCCAGCCGTGAGCACAGCCGCCACAACAGCCAAGGAGAAGGAGCTGCGGAGGACGGCGCAAAAGGGTGTTATCAAGCTGTTCAATGCCGTGCGAGCAGCCCAGGTCAAGGGCGAGCAGGCCGAGCGCGATGCCAAGGAGAGCAATGTCGTGGGCATGGCGAAGCGGGAGGAGAAGGTCAAGGAGATGAGCAAGCAGGGCTTCCTGGACATGATTACGGGCGGGCAGACAGAGGGCGGTGGTGTGGAGGTGTGAATATCTCTGTCGCGTAATCGTTTAAATACATGTCTTCATGATACCTTATATCCATCCTTACAAGTACAACGTCCAACCATCCAACAATAGAGTACACACACATACATCATTCATCCCCCAACACAACGCACCCTCACTTCTCCTTAAAATCACTCGCCTGCAAATTCCGCGTCACACTCGGCAGCCTCACAACAACCCCATCCAGCCCCCTCGTCATCTTAACCTGACACCCCAACCGACTCGTCTCCGTCAGCCCAAACGCCAAATCCAGCATATCATTCTCGTCGTCGTCCGGCTCGTCCATCTTCTCGTAGTACGCCTCGTCCTCGACGATAACGTGGCACGTCGAGCACGCGCACGACCCGCCGCATGCGCCCTCCATCTCGAGGTCGTTGGCTTGCGCGATGTCGAGTAGGTTGTCGCCTGCTGACACGGTGAAGGTGTGCGGCTGCGAGGTCTGGTCGAGGAAGGTGATTTTGAGCCTGGGGGGTTAGTGTGGAGGGGGGGAGGGGGAGGGGGGACGTACTCTTCGCCGGGCTTGGGGGGGTCGAGGTGCCCGTGCTGCGGGGTGGGGGTTGTGGAGAAGCGTCTTTGGGGGTGGGTGGCTTGGATGCGTGGGAGTATCGTCGTGGATGTTGTGTGCTTGGCTTGTAATGCTGTTGTCCAATTCGCGTGTTGAGTTGAGAAGGACCGGCTGCTTCTTGCGCCTGTGGACTTTCTCGCTGCTCCCGCCCCGCTGAGACGCAGAGCGCTGCTGCACACACGCTTTGCTGCCATTGTACCCGCTGTAACGAATGTAGAAGGAGAGAGGAAAGGGGAGACTGTGCGCGTCACGCAAAAAGGTGTAACTTGAATTCCGCCGCCGGTGAGACGTCAAAAAGCACGGCCCTAGCCCGCGTTGAGTCGACCGCAGATCGGCAGTGGAGGAAAACGCCCGCGGAATGGCACTTGTCTGACCTGCCAGCCAACAAACAACCCCACTCATTTCTACACACCACCACCACAACCACTATAACCATGGCCGACGTCCTGCCCCCCTCGCGCAACGCCCCGAATCCCCTCAGACCCTACTACATCCCGCCCTCCATCGGCCCGCCGCCCGACATCCCCCAGCCGCAGGCCCAGACTGCCGCTCCGCTGCCCGCGTACAGCAGCTCCCGCACGCCGCCAAAACCGAGCTTGGGCAGCCAGGCACGAGATATATTGTCCGATATCGACTATGATTCCTACTTCCCCGATGCGACGCCGACCGTGGCCGAGCACGCCAAGAAGCTGCTCGACCAGGCACTGTGGAATTATACCAGCGTCCTGCTAGCACAGCCGTTCGAGGTCGCCAAGACGATACTGCAGGTGCACGAGGCGCGGGGCGAGGTGCCGGGGCAGCGCGCGGGTAGTGAGGAGTGGGGCGCGAGGAGCAGGCCGCAGAGCATGGCGAGTGGGAAGTTCGAAGATGTGAGTGCTGCTGAAGTGGGGGATGTGTGACATGTGACATGTGAAAGTGAAGACTGACGGCGTGCAGTACCCCTCGGAGGAAGAGTCGGACGAGGACTCACCGGGCTACTTTACCTCGACGGCGCCGCCTGTCGGCCCGGCATACTCGCCTGGTGTAACGAGATCAGGCTCGCCGGAGAAGCGGAGGAGACAGGGTCTCACGCCTAACCAGCGCTCACGCTCACGCTCCTCCACACCGATACGCCCCCTCCATCCGCCATCGTCGTCACGCAAGCTGGACCTCAAGAAGCCAGACGCCCTCCTCGAAGTCATCGCCCAGCTCTGGCAGAAGGAGTCGGCGTGGGGCGTGTGGAAGGGCACAAACGCAACCTTCATCTACAACTTCCTGCTCAAGACGACCGAGAGCTGGTTCCGCAGTCTGATCTCAGCGCTGCTCAATGTGCCAGACCCAGGCCTAATCGGCACAGCAGCAAGCGGCATAGGCGGTCTGGACATCGTCGACAGCCCCAGCCCGCTCGTCTCCCTCGGTGTCGCCGTAACAGCCACCGCCATCGCCGCCACCCTCCTCGCCCCCCTCGACCTAATCCGCACACGCCTCGTCATCGCCCCCATCACCTCACAGCCCCGCTCCATCTACCCCTGCCTCGCGCTCCTCCCCTCCTTCACAATCCCCACCGACCTAATCCCCGCAACCCTCCTCCACGCCTGCATCCCAACCCTCATCTCCTCGGCAACCCCCCTCTTCCTCCGCTCCTCCTTCGCAATAGACCCCCTCCTCACCCCAACCGCATACTCCCTCTCCACCTTCCTCTCCTCAACAGCGGAACTCTTCGCTCGCCTCCCCCTCGAAACTGTCCTCCGCCGCGGCCAGGTCGCTGTCCTACATGACCAGGAATCTCAACGCTATGTCCCCCCCGCACAAACACCTACATATCTATCTCAATCTCAACCACCCACGCCAAGCAGCCTCCGCAGCCCCGCATACGACATCACAGGCGAAGACCAGAACGCCCCCTCCAACACCAAAGCAAAAGCGTTTGATACCGTCGTCGACCCCGGGCCCTGGAAAGGCGTGTTTGGCACGATGTGGTTTATCGTTCGCGACGAGGGCGTTACGCTTGAAGGGCCGAGTGCGGCGAAGGCGGCGAGTGCGAAGGCGGCGGGGTTCTCGAGGCCGATGAGGACGAGGAAGGGGCAGGGTGTTCATGGGCTTTGGAGGGGGTGGAGGGTGGGGGTCTGGGGACTGGTTGGGATTTGGGGGGCTGCTGCTATGGGGGGTGGGGGGGGGGAGTTTTAAACCTGGGAGTGAGGGGGTGAGGGAGGGGGTGATGGGGGTGTGTAAGATGGGGGGTTTGACGACTACACTCTACGCATTTGGTTGGGTACTGGCGTTTTATACATAGCGGTGCTTTTTTTTTTTCCTCTGTGGGGATGGAATGGGATGGAATGGCGTTTTGGGGGGTTGGGATATATATATACTTATCCTGCATTTTAGACTTTATCCTTTCTTTTCCCCTTTTTTCTTGTTCTTGTTCTTCCTCTTCCTCTTTTCACTTTTCTAGCGGAAAACACAAATCAAGGGGAATTCTATTTCCTAAAGACTAGAGGCCCAGCGACCAAATGAATAGAATGACGTTGTGAAAGAAGAGCGGAGTTTATCGGATATAAAAATAGTCAAGTACCGTAGAAATGTTGGTTGCATCATCACCATCACCACCACCTCAAACACCCAACACGCCCAATCGCAACCCCACCCCAAAAAATGCTGCGCACCCTCCGCACCCGCCTCCCATCACCACCGCTCCGCCTCCCCAACCTCAACCGCGCGTTCTCCACCTCCCCCCCAATCTCAAAAATGTCCCCCCTCCGCATCGGCTTCGTCCCAGAGCACTTCTCGACCCCCCTCGCCTTCGCACAAAAACACCACAACCTCGACGCCACGCTCCTCCCCTTCCCCTCCGGAACAGGACATATGGTCACTGCGCTGCGGGAGGGCGAGATAGATGTCGGTGTGGGGTTGACGGAGGGGTGGGTCGCTGCGCTGGGGAAGGGACAGATGGGACAGACCTCTGGACAGTCCTCTGGACAACCCTCTGGGCAAGCCTCTGGACAACCCTCTGGGCAAGCCTCAGGGCAACCCGCCAGGCAAGCTGTCGGGCAACCCGCCGGCTTCAAACTAATAGGCACCTACGTCGAAACACCCCTCTGCTGGGCGATATCGACTGGCGCACAGCGCGAGGATGTCAAGGATATTGGGGGGCTGGAGGGCCGAACAGTCGGCGTATCGCGCATCGGCAGCGGGAGCTACGTTATGAGCTTTGTGCTCAAGGAGCAGCAAAGATGGGGGAAAGCGTTCAACACCGCGGTTCTGGATACGTTCCAGCGGCTGCGGGAGGGGGTTAATACGGGGACGGCGGATTTTTTCATGTGGGAGCATTTCACTAGTAAACGGTACTTTGATAATGGGGAAATTAGGCGCGTGGGGGAGATTTATACGCCGTGGAGTTCGTGGATGGTGGTTGCTAGGGATGAGCTTGTTGAGTCGGTCGGGGGTAAGGGGGAGGGGGAAATGAAGCTGAAAGAAGAGCTGGATGATGTGCTGGACAAAATTAATAAGGGCGTTAGGTATTTTGAGGAGAATACTGAGGAGGCGGTGGGGTATATTAGTACGCAGTTGGATTACTCGGAGGAGGATGCTAGGGAGTGGCTTAAGACTGTGCGGTTTTCGAGGGATGTTAGGGGCGTGGATAGGGGGGTTGTGGAGACTACGGTGGGGGTGCTGAGGAAGGCGGGGGTTTTGGGGGAGGAGGTCACTGGGGAGGGGATGGTTGGGTTGGCGAGGGAGTGAATGGATGGGATTTTGTCATTCAATTCGCGCACACAGCATGCGAATTGAAGGCTATGTGAAGCCTCGGTGAGGATATATCACCCGTATTCCCAACTCGGTCAATCTATCTACACAACGTCAACCAGCGCACCGCCATGCCTCTCCAAGACAACACCCTCCACCTCTCCATCACCGACCAAATAACATCCCGCACCTACATCACCCGCCTCCTACTCTTCCCCTTCCCCGACCCCGCCCACGCCAGCCTCGCTACAACAGCCCTCCACACATCCCTAACAGCAACACTACACCAACACCCCATCCTAGCCGGCACCCTCCACCTCGACCCCCACACAAACCGCCTAGTAGCGCACTACCCCCAACTCATAACCCCAGCCCACGCCTCCCTTATCTTCAACATAAGCACAACCCACATCTCCAACCCGCTTCTAGACTTCCACACCCTACAAACCGCACACTTCCCCCCCGCCCACCTCCCCAGCCAAATCTTCTGCCCCGCCCTCCTACACAATCACCCCAGCTTAGACGACCCCCTCGCAGACGGCATCCTGCGCTTCGACAAGGGCCCCGTGCCCGTCATGGCCGCGCAAGTTACCTTCATACCAGGTGGCCTGGCGCTGAGCGTGTATGTGCTGCATAGCATTGTGGATGGGTATGGCGCTACGAGGGTGTGCGAGGCGTGGGCGCGGAATATCCATGCACTTGGAGGAGGGGGAGGGTATATCGACCCGTCGCTTGCGCGTAGAGCGCTCGATGCGCTTGCCACCGACCCGGGTGTTGTGCCGTGGTGTCCTGAGCGCCGGTTACTCGCCCCAGGGGAGGTGGAGAGAGGGATGCGTGTACCGCCGTATAGAGTGCAAGCAGAGATCCTGCGCTTCCGCTTTGTCGTTATTTCAAAGCTCAAGGCTGATCTTGCGCGGCGTGTGGGTACGCGGGTATCGCCCTTCGTCGCCATCGCTGCCCTGCTGCAGACGCATATAGCGCACGCCCGTCGCGCTATTCTGGATGAACATCGTATCACCACGACGACGCTGGGTGTTGCGGTCCAGCACCGTGCGTGTCTGGGGATGCGGCGCGGGGAGCTGGGGAACTGCTGCGTTGGGGCAATGGCTACATCGCCCATCCCAAATGCGGGGAGTATAGCAGTGCAGTGTGTACTCCCCGCCGTGCTAGCTATCACGCACGCACTGGGGGAAATCGATCGGGCGTGGGTGCTGCGCCGTCTCGCTTTTCTATCCCACATCTCTCATCCGCAAGAAGTGACGAGTGTGTATCGTGTAGGCAATGGTCCGGATCTGTATATCACTAACCTCATGCATTTCGGCGCTGATACGATGTGG
>NW_022985027.1:907252-976578 GCF_010015815.1 Dothidotthia symphoricarpi CBS 119687
GAGATGTGGTTGCTTTGGGGGGTTTAGGTGGGCGGATGTTTGATTTGGGGGGGATGTGGAAGGGGGGTGGAATAGGGGTAGAAGGTTTGTTGTAAGGAACAGTGATGGTAGATTTGGAGTTACAGAGCGTGCA
Source organism: Dothidotthia symphoricarpi CBS 119687 (assembly GCF_010015815.1). Classification (NCBI taxonomy): domain Eukaryota; kingdom Fungi; phylum Ascomycota; class Dothideomycetes; order Pleosporales; family Dothidotthiaceae; genus Dothidotthia; species Dothidotthia symphoricarpi. The sequence goes on from NW_022985027.1 coordinate 907,386, forward strand.
AAAGTAAAAAGTAATAACTTGTACTACGATAGAGAAGAATATTAGGAGATACCCGTTTCTTAGAAAGTATAAGATAGGCGACTGCTCAATGTGGCTGAGGTGCTTACTTTAGATTGAAGTTTTTGGATTTTGACGAGTTGTGTTGTCTTCAAGGCCTATCTTCAGGTTCAATACCTGTGTTGGTTATCTGTAGACTTATTTGCTCGTTGTTTGTGTCTCTCAAGCGTGGGATTCGTAGTCGAAAATGTAGACTAACAACGTTCATCAGTCTTAGTTTGGTTTAATGCGTCGCAGTTTTCCTTTCAGGACTGGATCTTGCTGAATCCCCCAATTCCTAAGAGGCAAAATGAAAAATAACACTCGGTGAGTATGATCGCGTGTGTACGTTACTTCCAGTCATGAACGAGTCTTCCACAAAAGAATGTGCCTTGGTAGTGTTAGTGCTCGGAGCAATGACGTAGTCAATCACCTAGCAAAAATAGCGGCTGATTTTTAAGGTACACTTTCCTCATTCTCGCTTAACGTGCCCGTACCTGCAGCGGTATGACCAACAGCATGCTAACATCACCGATCGATGTCTGGGTTGTAGACAGGGTATAAGTACCTTTGTCCTCTGAAATTCGGCCTCTTCCGATTGCAGCTTGGTATAGAAACAATTCAGAAAACATGCCAAACGAAACACAACCTTTGCTGAGAAGTCGCACGGACGAGAGGCGTTCACAACCACCCGCGCATGAGATTACTTCCCGGCCACAGAACAATGAAGACTACCCGGTTGATCATGGCTATGTGGCGTGGATACAAGTTCTGGGCGGCTTCATCCTATTTATGAACAGTTGGTGAGCATCCCAAACTTCCAGCGAATACAATTTTTGACACTTGCAGGGGTCTTCCCAATGCCTTTGGAGTGTTCCAAACGTATTATGTCGACACCTTGATGCCAGAGCAGGACGCTTCCACAATCGCGTGGATTGGATCGGTTCAGCTCTTTTTCACGACTATCGGGTGTCTTCCAAATGGCGTGTTGCTTGACCGTGGATATCTTAAAAGCCTCATTGCAGCAGGGACCATCCTCGAGGTTCTGGGACTCATCCTTACTTCATTCTTCAAGGGTTTTTGGCCAATCCTGTTCGCCCAAGGAGTTTGCATGGGTATTGGGAGTGGGTTTTTGGCGTTGATTCCTGTTGCCATCCTGGCCATGTTCTTTGAGAAGAAGAGGATGTTGGCGACTGGGCTGGCGTCGACGGGTGCCAGTGTTGGTAAGAGACTTGCCTTCGTTTTTTGCTTGCATAAGTGGCTAATTGTGCCTAGCCGGAATTGCCTACACGCTTGCCATGCGGTCCCTCTTCGTCAGCGTCGGCTTCTCGTGGGCTGTTCGCATACTCGCGCTCGTTATCCTGGCTACCAATGTCGTTGCCTTCCTCGTCATGCGACTCCAGCTCCAATACGGATCCAAGGGCTCGAAGTTTGGATTCCACCACTTCAAAGATCTGCCCTACACGGCCTTTGTGTGTGCGTTCACGCTCTTCGTAGCGTCGTCATTCGTCCCGTTCTTCTTCATTCAGGAGTATGCGCTGAATCTTGGAGTGTCAACTGACATGGCCTTCAATCTCCTGAGCATCATGAACGCCGCCAACATCTTCGGCCGATTCGTGCCCAACTACATCGCTGATAGGTGAGTACTTGAACAATGAACTCTTATCTGCACAACTGACAAGCAACAGATACGGCGGAGTGAACACCCTCCTCCCTCTCAGCATAGCGTGCATCATCACGCTCTGCATGCTTCCCCTGGCGCAAACACTACCTTCTCTGATCGCCATCAGCATCGTGTACGGTTTCCTTTCCGGTGGCGTCATCATCATCCCTGGACCTACAATCACCGACCTCTCCCCAAGTAATGCAGACATGGGAGTTCGACTAGGGCTCGCGTATCTCGTCGCAGCTTTTGGCGGACTTATCGGGAACCCGCTTGCTGGTGCAGTCAAGGGAGTCGGAGGAGATACAGTGCAGAACTTCCGTGGTGTTTGGTGGTGCGGTGCAGCGGTCATGAGTCTTGGTGTTGTTGCGTTGGTAGCGACGAGGTGGTTGAAGCTGGGCTCTGCGTTTGCGGTTGGTCGTGTATGAGCTCACAAGGGTGGGAGTTTCTTGGGGAGGTGGAATGGAGTTGTCGCGCTGAGGCAGGATTTCCGGAGCCGGGATGGGAGCGAACAGTATTGATCCTTACGTCTGTCGAAATCCTGCCATCTGGATCCCAGCGCGATACATGGAAGATTTGATCGGAAACTAACAACATCCTCCCAATTTGTTCCTCATCCAATTCCGTCCTCGCTAGCAGCAACCAGCTACCGTTTACCTAGTCGTCCTTCACTGCAAGGCTTATCTGGTATCTCCTCTACATACCGGTGCTAGTCTATGCAGTGACGATGGGTCGAGTGCGAACTACATCATTTTTGTATAACGGGGAGGGGTTTCTGCTACGATTGAAGTCGATTGCTAATACTGAATGCAAGACTCATCACCTTGCATCGTCGTCGCAAATACAGACATTAGCCAATTGGTCTGGATGAAAGGAGCAAAACATATGGCACATTCAAATTTGATAAAAGTGCGAACCTTCTCCATCTTCTAGTTGATGTGTTTAGCCTGAATTGCGACAATACACTGACTCGAGTAATGATCGACTACGATCCTTCATACTGTGTGTGTCGTCTTACAAGGGCAATCAGGCTTAATGGTCGGTCCACTTGGGTCAGACGAAAAACTGGAACTGCTAGGAAAGGACCACTTTTGCCACGCGAGCGGGGAACACGTTATAGTGGTTTTCATCTACCTCGAAAGTACTACAATCTCTCCGCGCTCAGACAGGTGAAGGAGAACAAACTCTACGCAGCTTGTGCTGACATATACGCAAGCAACAGGAGCATCATGCCGAACGCCCGACCAACGCACCAATCAGACCGAAGGACTAGTAAATTTGACGTCTCCTGTTCACATCCATGCGTAAGTACATCATAAACAAAAGGCAAGGTATAAAGAGCTCTCAAACGCCATGGCAGATGTTATCCAGAGACGACCAATCCACCACCCACCATGTTGCTCTTCAACCTCGCCCTCCTCGCCTCTGCAATAGCAGCCCAACTATCCTCCAACCTCACCCAAATCACAAACTTCGGCCCCAACCCCCGAAATGTATCAATGTACATCTACGTCCCCTCTCCCCTGCCCAAAAACGCGCCCATAATGGTCGTTCCCCACTGGTGCACGGGCACCGGCCCGCAAGTCTTCGCCTCTCGCCCCTACGCATCCCTCGGTGATCAATACGGTTTCATCTCCATCTACCCCTCCTCCGCAGACCCAGGTCACTGCTGGGACGTCAGCAGCAATCAATCCCTCACACATGAAGGAGGTGGGGATGCCCTCGGTATCGTGTCCATGGTGCGCTGGACGCTGCGGAAGTATGGCGCGGATAAGAACCGCGTGTTCGTCACCGGCACCAGCTCCGGCGCCATGATGACAAACGTCCTGGTGGGCAGCTACCCCGATGTGTTTGCCGCCGGCAGCGCCTTCGCCGGCGTGCCATTTGGATGTTTCGCAGGCAACGGGTATACGGTTTGGAACGACGACTGCGCTAAGGGACGGATCGTCAAGACGGGCAAGGAGTGGGCGGCGCTCGTCAAGGCGGCGTATCCCGGGTACAAGGGGTTCAGGCCGAAGATGCAGATCCTGCACGGCACGAACGATACCACACTGTACCCGCAGAATTTCAGGGAGGAGATCAAGCAGTGGACTACCGTGTTGGGCGTTAGTGAGATCCCAACGGAGACTAAGCGGGATACGCCGCAGGTGGGCTGGACGAGGACGCGGTATGGGAGGGAGGTTGAGGCGTATGAGGCTGCTAACGTCACGCATAATATTCCTGATCAGCCGGATGTGTTGATGGCGTTTTTCGATCTGAAGTGTAAGGGGGCGAGGTGCTTTTCGAGGGTTTCGGGGCATTAGATGGGAGAGGAGGACGAGATGTGTATATCTACGAAGATTGGGCTTTTGTGTAAATGAATAAAAGTTTCACTGATCAAAGACTCAGAGGAGCGACAAGATGTGACTAAACATTCATTGTTATACATCTATACTGCCACAGATTCCCACGTCTGTTCTACTCCTCTTCAATACCGGCACTATCTGTGTCCAGCACCGCGACGCTCAACTCAGGCATGCTGAACTCGAACACGCCGCCCAACCCAGCAGTCAAGATGCTCTTCGTTGTGTTGACGATGTTGACGCCCGTGAAGGGGTCGTTGTGCGCATACGGATCTGCGACCGTGTTTGTGAGAAGAGTGAGCGCAGCCTTGGTACCAGCCGTAACACCCTGGAAGTTCACCGACACGGGGACAACACTGCTGTTGGTTGTGTTGTAAACAGCGCCCTTCCAGACCATGGCGTCATTGCGAGCATGGTCCACACCCGCACCCCAGTACAGTGGGCCGTAGCTGGAGTTCGACGATGTTGGCAGGGTGTTCGAGATGGGGTGGTGTGCGAACAGCGACCAGCAGTACCACGTCACAGCCTTGGTGGTCATTTTTGGGTCGGCGGTGAATTGGATCAGTGTGATGGGCCACTGGAATCTGTTCTCGTTCTTGAGCACAGGCGCGTAGAAGGTTCCTGGGATGCGGTCTGAGTTGCGCTCGTAGCCGATGAGCGAGACGGCCTCGCCGACCGCGCCGATCCACCATGGGTATGGCTGCAATGGGCCGGCCCAGCGTGTTCCGCCGTTAGGATGGGTTGCGGCGACTTCACCGACGATGTGGCCAATGTCGTTGTCGAAGCGGTCGAATTCCTCGACAAGGTCATCTGGCTCGCGGTAGGGGTGGTAGTCGCCGATAGCCTTGGGTGTGCGCGAGAAGTTGAGACCCAATTCGTAGTTGGGGCCAGTCGTTGCTCCCTCGGGGGCGGGATCACTGCTAGCAGAAGACGCGATGACTTGAATGTCGGGGTACTTGGCCATAATGGCGTCGTAGAACATGGGGAAGCGGTAGGCTTTGTACGATTCCCATCCACCAGGGTAGCCGGCGAGCCAGTCTTCATTGCTAATCTCGACATAGTTGAGCTCGAAGGGCTCGGGGTGGCCAAGTGCCGCACGGCGCGCGCCCCATGTGGAGTTGGCGGGACCTCGTACGAATTCGATCTCATTGAGGGCGTCGTCAATGAACGGTTGCAAGTCCTCTTGACGTGTGTAGTTGCCATCCAGAGCTAGACCGCCCCAGATACCAATAACTGATTATTTGTTAGAATGCTTGATACATCAGAGTCGACACTCCAACACCTACCAGCCTGCATGTCCATATCCTCAGCCCACTCAAGGTATTCCATCATTCCAAGGCCGTTTGTTTGCTGGTAGGTCCAGACACCTTGGAAACCGGGACGCTCGTTGAGAGGACCTAAGCTGTTTTTCCAATCCCAGTGAGTATCGTTTGTAAGGCCTTCGAGCATGTTGCCACCAGGGAAGCGGAGGAAGTGCTGCAAATAATGTTAGCCCTACAATTGATATTGAGTGTTCGAAATAAAAAGACATACAGGGTTCATGTCAGCGAGAGCCTCTGCAATATCAATACGGAGACCATTCTTTCGGCCCTTGTATGTAGGTGGGAATAGACTGATCAGGTTGAAGTCCAAGAAACCAGCTGTAGTGCCCTTGGGATTGAAAGTAATGGCGAATGTGTTGTTAGAGTTTGGTGCATCCTTCTTAGGCACAAGCTCAAACTGGTGTTCGGTCCACTCATTCGCGACAGCCTTGGACTTGACATGGACTGCCCCGAATGTCTCGTTGGTCAGATTTGACTGCAATGAAGCAGTGAAGTGACCTTTGTACGCGCCCTTGACCCAGAAAGATCCCGTGTATTTCTGTTTCCTGACGTCCATTCCCCAGTAGCCTTCATTCTCGAAGCCAACTTTCCCAGTAGTATTACTGGCTGCTACTCGCATGGAGGCGGGCAAAGCTGCCGAGAGTGGCTTCTCCAATTGTTGGATGCTAAGGTTTGCATTGATGGGGTAGTAATGCGCCGTGGAGACTGGGAACGCCTTGCTGTACTGGAATGCCCGATTTTGGATCAACTCAGCGTAGATTCCGCCATCACCCGAATTGTTGATATCCTTCTGAAGTCAGCAACACGATAAACTAAGGCCACAACACCAAACTATCAACTCACCTCATGGAGGAAACCATAGCCATATTCATGCCCGAACTTTCCAGTGAGGTTGCCCCCAGAAGATTGCACATTGATGTTATAGGCGCTGGCTGACGCAACGCACACAGCAGCAACGAGAATCTGCTTTAGACGAGTCATTTTGACAACTCAAGAGAATGTGCTGGCCAAGAACAGAAGTGGGATCTACGGCGGCCTTTTGTATACCGCCAACTCCATCCTCGCGCGCGAATTTTCCGTGGCGGCCTGGCAGAGCCTTTTCCGTTCACGATCTCCACACGCTTTCGCCTCAACTCTTGGTAAAATTCTACCTCGAGGTATTGCTTTCCCGAAATATGCAGGTACGTCAATCTCATTGATGGCACCGATTGGAGGAAACGCGGGGATGTCACGCGGAGGAATTGCAGATCCATGTCGAACCCCGCCCCAAAAGTGACGTTAACGTTAGTAAACCCGTATTCAAAATGACTACCAAGACATGCCGAGCCTTGTCGGCTGAGGCTGCGGTTGTGGCCATGTGGCGCGTTTAGGATATGCTTGTGCTTATTGTGTGAAGCCTGTCGTTGAACTAGAGTTCGAGGACTCAATCTGAAACATCATTCCCGGGGTTTGTGGGGTCTCCACTTCCCCGCGTTGCCGAGGTCGTCTTTTCATGATGGTCACGAGTCATGCGTGTGGTATGACGTGGTATGCGTATCGATTCTAAAACAACAAAGATAGTATGTCATTCCTCTCAAAAGGCAAGATTCTGGAGAAAAACTTTACAACACAACCTTGAACTTGCGCCCGTCCCGATCGAATGCAGTCTTTGGAAGATACCTGGGAGCGTGGAAGGTGAAAATAAGCCCTCCGACAAGGATATCCTTGCAACCACGGATCAAAAGCTCGACGTCGCGCTGCACTCGTTCAGTTTCTCCGCCAACCGCTATCCTCAGACGTTGTTCCGCATCAAGGAGATCTTGCCACGAGAGCACAGCCATGTTAGACACCCTGTCAATAGCCTCTTGAGCGGTAAGGCCCTCGTGGTAGATCAAGATGGGCACGAGGGAGTCGATCTCGTTGTCGTCGATCTCTTTCTTAAGCGAGGCGATGTCGTTGCAAAGAAAGGAGCCCATCGAAACCTCACGAAAAAGGCGTAGAGTTGCTTCGTGCTTCCATATCCACGAGGGTAGCGACAGCTCGTAGGCCCATGCCATGATTGTGAGGCATGGCTCACACGCAACAGACACGAGTCGACCTTCAATATAGTCCTCCACGCTGGAAACCCCCGTAGTCGCTGAGCCTGAGCAGCGCGCACCGATTCGAGGTACTCGTAAAGCGATCGCGCGAACCTGTCCCGGTCTTCCATCGATTGACCCGTCTGCATGGCCCTTCCAATCTCAACAAAGGGTCCAGAGTTGTGCAACCGCCCTGGAGCCGGAGGTTCATTGTACATGTTTGGCTGGAGGCAACTTCGAATGAAAGTCATGGCATCATCGCAGTACGCTTCGGCTTTCTCACGGTCCTCAGTTAGAGATCCGCAGTCGACTTCGTCGTCCCAGAAAAAAAACCAGGCTACTAGAGACCCGAGGATCTTGAATCTGTCCGTGGGCACTCGGCCGAAAAAATGTCCGGCGCAGAAAGCACTGTCGACTTTACGTTGCTTCGTGCGTTCCTTCTCGGTCGGCACATATGTCTTAAGCCATTCTTCGAGATTGTGACGGAGTTGGTCTGTGGTGTCGTGTTTCTGCACAATCCAGCCAGCGTAGATCAACAGCAAATCTGGGACTTCGATTGTCTGTCCACGAACGCGTCTGATAAGCTCTGGTCGATGGTCTTTCGTCGCGCTGGTTATAACTGAGATGGCCATAATGTGTGTCTGGAACGCCGAGGAACAAAAGATAAGATGTTCGATGGTCTGTTGCTCAGGAGATGTTCGAACAAAGGAAGACGACAATGCCTTCCAATTGAGCAGAATATATTGATTCTAAGGTCACCGCGCCGTGAGCACACAGCGAGATACCACTACTCAATACCATTGCTCAATACCCTTGATTGTGGGGATGTTTGCTCTTCAGCAAGGGATGCCCTAAATCCTCAGATGGCTGTGCCGCATTTCGCTCCCTCGATATCAAACGCGACCATTACGAGGTCAATTTGGAATCGCGAAGCGACAACATCAATACTAACTCAATCTACCAAATGATTAGGGTCGTTTGCAGATAGCACCAGCACCGCACCTGACCTTGAGATGTGGATTCAACAACGAACTGCGAACGTGCTAACACATGGGCAATCGCAACGCCAAACCCTTGCGTTAGATTCGACGTATCGGAAGAGCAGCATTCGGCGATGGAATATGTAAGGGATGAAGTCAGTTCATCTGATATGCAAGGACAGTCGAAAAAGGTAGTTGTTGAAGGCATGATGCGCATGATATCGTAGCCGACACGCACTGGCCGTCTGCTCATCGCTTATCAAATATCTACGAACGAATAGCAGCAAATCCTGACGTTGAGAAGGATCGAGGTGGACCCGGAAGATACGGCCCCGGGACCACTCGTGCGTTGCGCAATGGTGCTTGGGTTGGAGACGCAATCACGACTGAAAGTCGGTGAGCCCAACACTTGTTGTTTTCATCTGCCTTGTCTCATAAACATGTCGTTCGCGAGCACAATGGGCGATAATTTTGATTCGTTGGGGAAAAGGTTATAGGTACCCGGGCGCAAGAACCCACTCAGCGTGGATTACATCATAAGTTCAATCATTGAACTACCTCGAGACGTGTTACATGAGCATGTCTTTTCACTCCCACTCCTTCAGTAGCTGCTCGATATCTCCAAGTTCTCTACGCACAACCTCCGCATGCTTTTCACTTCTCGGCGTAAACCTCATCTTGTAAGGCAGCGGAACTTGTACCATGCCAGCATCGTACGCTGTCGTATCAGGCTCAATTGGTTCCCCTTTCTCATCAAGTGCAGGTTCGATGTTGAACGCCCAGAGTAACTGCGCAACTATACGCCATTGCATGCGTTCAGCGAGATGAATTCCTACGCAGATACGTCGGCCGGCACCGTACGCATAGTGGTCACGATTTTCGTAGTCGGGGCTGCCAGCATATACCATTGCGAGCTTGGGGCGGTCGAGGAATCGATCGGGATTGTATGTTGAGGGGTCGGAATAGATACTGTAGTGAAGTGCGTACGGCGAGACAAAGATAGTGGCGCCTTTCGGAATCAGCATGCCGTTGTACCAGTCGTCTTGTGTCGCACGGTGGGGGACGCCTGGTGGGATGCTACAAGGTGATATCAGCATCGACAAGAGAGATATAGGTTGTGTAACATACACTGGTTGGATGCGCAACCCCTCTTTCACGATACAGTTGATGTACGGCAATTGATCGAAATCAGACCACTTGGGCGTTCGACTTGTTCCACACACGCGGTCCAGCTCGACTCGTGCCTTCTCTTGAACCTCGGGATTCTTAGCCAGGTAAAGAATAGTAGTCAAAGTAGACGTGGCTGTCGTGTCGGATGCGCCCATGTGTACAGCCCCCAGGAGGTTGTTGAACTGCGTGTCGTTCAGTGGCACATCAAACTTGACCTTCTCGTCCAGAATTCGATCGATCAAGGAATCTCGCTTGTCTCCTTTGCTACGCCGCGTTTCTACACGTTCTCGCGCCTCGGTCCAGGTTCCAGTCCCGATGCGATAGGTCTCCTTGGCAAGTTGACGCGCCGGACTCCATCGATCAGGTATGAGTCCGAGGAACGGGAACTGATCAACCGGTAGATATGAACCTGGTTCCACTGCTTTCGTCAACTGTTTGATTTGGGTTTAGCGTTTGTCAATGGAATCTTCAGGATGGCATGTGTCTTACCGGGTCCATGACAATGTAAGAAGCCTACGATCGTCAGTTGTGACACTCAAGATTGGAGAGAAAACCCACTCACCTGAGCCCAGAAGCTATCCCAGCTAGAGGCACGATTCCCAAATATCATGATACTTGCAACCGATCCAGTCGTCCGTTTGATACACGATCGAAACTCAGCTGGCTTTTCAAGCAGATCGTGCATTAGCGTAGTGATCCTACCTAATGTTAGAATTCAACCTCCCACCACTGCCAGGGAAAGGTCTTACTCGGCTTCCTGGATCGCAGCAAGCCCTGCGTCCAATCTCTGCGGCGCCAACATCTGGGAAGCTACTTTCCTACTCGACCGCCACCGGTCTCCAGACGGCATCAAAGCCAGGTTCTCATTGCGTAGAGCGAGAAACAACTGATGGTCGACCGGTCGATCAGCATAGATTGCACTTCGCTTGTCGACAAGGTCGTGAACAGCGCGCCGATCGTTGAGAACTACGATTGTTGACCTGCCGACTTTGAGAGAGAAAACGGTGCCGTATTTATCGCTCCATTCTTTGAACCTAGCAGCACACGTCAGCGTCGGAAAAACTTTTCAAACATCAGTCGGCATCCTTACTTGAGATGTATGTTCTTCGCTGGGATCAGGTGCGCATTTCCTAGGATTGGTATCGTTGGAGGGCCGGGCGGTAGATACTTCTCTCGACGGCCAAATCGAAGGAGTTTGAAGAGCAGGTATGCTATGCCGGTAGTTAACAATATCCAGGAGACAGAAGCTCGAGTAGGAAGTTCGGCCATGTTCCTGATGATGGGAATGGTAAAGCGAATGCTGGGACAAATATCTCGCCAGACGTTCAATTTATGTTGACCTGCAAAATCTCTTTGATGTCTGGGTGGGCACACTGCATGACAACCCTGATGGAAAATGCACACTGCGAGACGCTCCACCGTTCAGCCTGCCTGCAGTGGGTTGCTGACAGATGACAAGCTGGCGTGGATCGCCGTCTGACTGCATCTTCCGACACCACTATCATTGACCCTGATACAAAAGCTGTTAATTAACTCCATTCGTTACTTCCCAGCTTGTAACTCTTGAAGCCCGACTGATTGAGTCCGACTTGTTGCGACAACTCCTGGAAATGTAGTGTGTCGGAACTTGTGAAGTAGTCATACCATGCATTTAGCGACGGGAAGATCGTTTCCTCAAACCCCTTGCCCCAGAATTAATCTGGCAAAACTTTAATTGAACCCTACAAAGATGGATGCCTCATGGCCCAATCAGGTCTAGCTTACTGCATGAGATATGCGAACAATCATACGATCGAACAGCCTGTACTGTGATAATCTCGATTGGGAAAGAGGACGATCAATCAATCAATCAATTCGTGACAGCTCTGTCCTGCATTTATGTGACTGATTGCAGTATGCGCGTGCTTATTCAGAAAGCATTGGGAGATCCAAGATTGCTTACCCACCAAGTTCTTGCCAGTAATTAGCTAATTGGGCGCGGATGTAAAAGCCTCTGCCTATAGCGAGACTTTAGTATTATGTACCAACTTGTTACAGAATTGCCTACATAAATCCAGTCACATTGGAGTTTATTTCGTTGACATCATAAGCAAAATGGAGTGCTTAAGAAAGGAATGACCCAAACGAGGCGCTGGGTCTAACCAATTAGGAAGCCATACCGCTGTGTGGCCAAAATGGTAAGGTATATACCCACTCAACGTCAACTCCACTCTTTCATAAAAACTGCAAGGGCGTTCCTTAGCTAGATTTGTGTTTTGTTCGCTGCCAAATAGCATGCTCGCCCCGTTGTTATACGCTGGCCATCCCCACCTCTTTTTTGAGAGGCTCATCTCCTACTCGGCAGTAGTCAGTGAAGTTCGCGGATGATTTGCTTCGAAGCATGTTTCCGTATGCAGACCCCAGGAGAGACGAAGTTCGACATCGCGGGAGAAATGACTGCTAAGAACTCCATTGTCCCAGAGATACCGTCTGTGTCTATTTCTAGACTGGGTTTTGAGATTCAAGTTGTTCTGTTGCAATTCAGATTTTGATTAATCGCATTTGTGTATCTCAGGTGAACTTTAGAAGCTGGAGGTTGTGGGTGGACTTTCGCTCTGATGGTATTTCTCAAGGAACAGTCAGAGTGATGCATTGCCTTACTTCCAAGGTATACTTTGTCAGTGAATACAACCGTTGATAGGGTTATTTTCCGAGCCAAGACGTTAGAAGTAAGCGGTTCGTGACGGCCTTATTTCGGATCTCCGATACCGGATCTTAGTCCATCAGATAAGACCACTCATATGAACCTTCCCCTTCAAAGTCGACATCTTCAACATCCAACCATGAGTATCACTCTTTTGACTAACGGTCGTTTTTTCTATGGCGGCAACTCATCATCAGAGGCGGAATGGCATTCTGCAATGGCCATCCAAGACGGCAAAATCATCTTCATCGGTCGCGAAGATGCTCCAGAATTCCAATCATACCGTGATGACAGTGTGGAAATAAATGATCTCCAAGGACGCCATATACTACCGAGTTTCATCGATGGTCACATGCACTTCCTTATGCTTGGCCAATCACTACACAAGGTCGATCTAGACAACTGTGTTGATCTCGCGGAGATTCGGTCGCGGATCTCGAAATATGCAAAGGAACATCCACACAAACAGCGCATATTGTGCAAAGGTTGGATGCATAGTATGACGGCTGGCGAAGCAAAGGCCAGTATGTTGGATGATCTGGATTCCCGACCCATCTACATCGACTCCAAAGACCTCCATTCTGTATGGTGTAATAGCGCAGCACTGGAAGAAATGGGGATTCAAAGTATGGAGGATCCAGCTGGTGGCAAGATCGAACGAGATGCAGATGGGAAGGCGTCTGGTCTGTTGAGTGAGGCGTGTGTGTTGTTGATTGTGTGGCCGTACCTAGCACAAGTCTTGCCGATGGAGGACAAGTTCTCAGCATTGAGAGCGGCGATCAAGGCCTATCATGAAGTCGGGACCACGGGATGTATCGATATGGCGATGGATGAAAATGCTTGGGAAGCAATTCTTGCACTTCGAGAAGCTGAGGGCGGCGAGCTGCCGCTGAGAATCGCAGCGCACTGGTGCATCCTGCCCGGGGACGGAGAGGAACATCGGTTGCGACAAGTCGAGAGGGCTGTTGAGTTGAGTCGCCAGTTCAATACTAAAACGAGCCCAGATCTGAGGATTGTGGGTATCAAAGTGATCTGCGATGGGGTCATAGACGCCTGCACAGCCGCACTCGCAGAACCCTACACATCGAACGGCCACTTCGAAGGCCCCATCTGGACACCCGAGATGCTAGGCCCCGTAGTCAAGAAGGCTTGCGAAGCAGATCTGCAGTGTGCTCTGCATGCCATTGGAGATCAAGCCGTGCACAACGCCATCAACGTACTCGAAAAGTATGGTAAACCAGGCCAGAGGCACCGTATAGAGCACTTGGAGCTCACCGCGCCCGAAGATGCGAAACGACTGGGCCAGCTGGGAATCACTGCGAGTATACAGCCTGTTCACTCAGATCCCGCCATTCTCCGCGCTTGGCCCAAACTGCTTGGTCCTGAACGGCTCAAGCGCGCCTTTGCGTATTCAGACTTTGCGGACCACGGTGCGACTCTTGCCATCGGCTCAGACTCGCCTACAGCACCATATGCGCCTCTGCCAAATCTTTACGTGGCAACCACACGCAGGTCAGCAAGACAACCAGACGCGGATGATGCGCCTGTCAACGGAAATTTCAGGCTAGAGTTGGCACAAGCTGTGAGTGCGGCCACGGAAGGTGCCGCGTACTCTTGCTTTGCAGAGGGTAGGATTGGGAGCCTAGAGGTAGGAAAGTTGGCAGATTTTTGTGTCGTGGATACTCAGTGGAAGGACGAGGAGCTACTCAACGCGAAGGTGGTGGAAACATGGTTCGGCGGGCGAAAGGTGTTCCATACTTGAGATTGCTGGAGTCAGTGAATAATCTGACGCTTTTCGAATGCTATGCGACTGCCTGGAATCGAGGTTTGTATCAACATGGTGCTGAAGTCGTGACTGAACTCCAGTAAACACACCAAATCCTGCCATGGTTGGTGATAACAGCCAGACTTAAGACAAACGATCAACTCAAGCTGTTAAGTCGTCATCCAGCAAAGCTGAGCTAACCCGGCTGTATACATCCGCTCTGCAGGGCAAGGATTGGTACGGCAGTACAGCCTTACAAAGCCCGGGTGATCTTCATGCTGTGTGATTAAGCCTTCGGAGTTCAGGCCGTCGTCACGATGTGCTTGTTTGCTTGAATATCTGCTCACCATACATGTCCAAAACTCGATCCTTCTCAGGCCTCTCAGCCATGCATTGCTTCGGTTTGCGGGGTACGCGTAATCGCTGCCAGCCGCTCGATGCAACCTTGAACGACTAGTCGCTCTTTGGAAAAGAGCTTCAAGCTGGATACGCGCCAGAGTCATGTTCAACGGCTATCCCGAGGTTGTGGATGGAGTCACATCTGGCACCAATGGGGCGTAATCAGGCGGGTCAATGATCGCTTAGCGGCATGACGATGGCGGAATCCGTCTGAATTGATAACAATCTCTACGAGCTCTACACGTACGTACATTGAACACGGACACGGACTAGCAAATGCCGGCTGTCAAACGTCATGTCCCTCGCGCCACCAACGGGTAGCTCGCCGGCCGTGCACATCTCCAAGACGTGCCAGAACTGCTTCTCGCTTAAGATACGATGCGACCGAACACAACGACAGGACATTTGCGACAGGTGGGGAAGGACCCCCCAAAAGTAAGAAGGGGAAAGAACTTACGACGACAGGTGCGCGCGGCTGGAGAAGCAATGCGTGTTCCGGCCAGCCCGGCGGCGCGATAACTCGGCCAAGCGGGACTCGTATGCTGCCCGTCTTGTTGTTGTCTGTATCTGCCCTAACAGCCCTACCAGACGCATACACGCCCTCGAACAGCAGGTCCAAGATCTTCTGCGTCTGCAAAGGCCCGGCCCAACAATCCAGCAATCGCTGCCTGAAGGCACTGCTGTCTCGACATCCCCTAACGTAGACCCTGATGGCGACGTTATCGACGATGACCTTGTCTCGCTTGAAAAAGCGGACACGCTCGTGGAGATGTACAAGACAGACATGATGCCCCACTTTCCATTCGTCATCATACCCCCAAACCTCACAGGCAGCGACCTACGGCATACCAAGTCATTTCTCTTCCTTGCTATACTATCCGTCGCGTCCTTTCATGACCTGGGCACGCAAGAAAAGCTATGCCACCGCTTCAAGTACATGGTGAGCGAGAAGGTGTTGTTGGGCGGAGACGACTGCCTACAGTTGGAGTACCTCCAGGGGCTGCTCATAGTACTGGCATGGTATGCAACATATTGGTAGTCTTGCCCGATCTCTACTAATGATCGAGGCAGGAATCAATACCATGGACGAAGCAAGTACTACTCCCAATATCTCCAACTGGCCATCTCCATAGCCGTCGATATGCGGCTCGATCGCAAACCCATCAGACACAAATCCGCGAGCAACAAACGAGACCCCATCGCCGAAAAGATGGGCACGCCGACTTGGGGGCCAGAGGAGCAGCGGGCAGCAGCTGGTATATTTTACATATCGTCAACGTAAGGCGCATCTGGACCTAGGATGATCGTGGTGCTTATAAGATGCAGGATATCAAAGCTGCTTGACAAGATGAACACTTTTCAATGCACGCACTTCATCGAAGAAGGTTGCCTTGCGTTGCAACAACAGGCCGAATACAGGACAGACAAGGACCTGTACCATGTGATACGGCTGCAGCGCATTATTGAGAACATCGATAAGATTGCGACCGCGTCGACCTCAGACGCTGACGCACAGTCTTCATATCTCAATATGCGTTCAGAGCTGGAGGATTTTCGGGTCTATCTCTGCTCTGACGTTAGTGATAGTCGTAGGTAGATTCTACATGTGACTGTACGTTCTGGCTAATCCTGTATAGACCTCCTCTTTATGCAGTTTCATACAGCGAAACTCTTCCTCTACCAAGTCGCCTTCTTCGAGCGCAATCTCCAACATTCGCCGGAACTTCATCTGAATATCCTCTGCGAAGGCTTGGAAGGTGCTAAATCCTTTCTTGACCTCTACTTGTGGCTGCCACCAAAGTCAGAAATGGCTCTCACCAACTCCGAATGGATTCAGTTATCGTTCGGTGTGACGCTTGCTGCCAAATTCGCTATTGTTAGCAAAGACCCCAATGTGGAGCCTCATACACGAGACTTACGACATCGATTGAACATTGATCACGTCTTCCGACATCTTGTGCTGCGGATAGGAGCATTAGTGGGAAGAGCAGGAGACGGAGACAAAAGTAAAGACATATTCGTCTACTACGAACAACGTACGCGCAAGGTTCAGAAATGGTATGAGAAAATCATGCGAGCAACTGGAGCGAATAGCCCCAAGACGCCACCAGTTCCTTTTCAAGCCACCCCTGGCAATCATCAACAGACGCGTCCGCCACCATCGCAGACAGCAAATCCCGGCAAATCGACCGCATCGGCATCAAACGTACCACTGTCCACGACCTTTGCGCATCAGCAACCGCAAAACTACCCTCAAGGGCAACCGCAATCGTACCCACAGCATGACTACACCCAGCCGATTTTGTATCCACATGTGCCTCTGCCGACGACACAGGAACAACAAGTACCACTAGCCTCGATGGGCATGATACCCATGAGCTCTTACGATGCCTACAGTTCAGTACCCTCGATAGCGTTTCCTGACCTGATGAACGCGCAGGGCTGGGATAACATGTTCGCCATCCCCATGGAGCATGACGCGCTGATCTTCGATGTTAGCCAAGGTTATGGGTTGGGCATGGCGAGTCCGCCTAGTGACACGACTTCCACATGGGACAGTCCAAAGGGGCTCTAGAATCCAGATACCTGGGGTTTTTGAGAAAGGTACCGGTGTAGTTAGACTAATTTGGTAACCCATTTAACTAGTGCCCAGCCTGTTGAGGTTTCAGGCGATATTGCCACCTTGGCAATGTGTGTAACTCCAGACGAATAGTTTTCTCCCAGGTCCAACCATGTCTTGTCTGCCTACCGCATCGACCCTCGCGGTTCAACTTGCGGACCGTACCCTCGGCCATGATCGCCCTACTGTCCATGCACGCCTGCGGCTAACAGTGGGTCCACACATTCCGATCATGACAGCGTGAGGCGACCCGCCACCAACGATCCACAACGGCGTCATATCACACGACAAAGGGCTAAGGAAGAAGTCGGGACGAAATTTGCACGAGCTTTTCTCGCCTAGAAGACGATTCGGTGTAGATATTTTTCAAACAGGAGGTGAAGCGAGGCAAAAAAGTATAAGTAGATGGGAGGCACTTCTCCGCAAAGAATATCCTCATCACACCACCGCATCTCATATCAATCTTCGTACAACTCCAGACTTCAGTGTTCTCCCCGCAAAACTATTCTACGCGATTATCGACCAATCGAATCTACACTTCGCCAGCTTCGAAATGCCTACTTTCCAAGGTGCGTCTTTGCCATCACATCTCCCACGCACATACACCATACTAACATACCATCCTCAGACTCCATCCCCTCCACACCCGCGGGTCCCTCCTCATCCCCCACCCCCGCCTCCTCCAGACCCTCCACCTCAACCCAAGAGACGCTGCACGGCGCAGCCGCCGCTCTATCCGCGCACGGCCTCGACCTGTGCCCGCACTGCTTCCGCGAGATGAAGCACTGCGACGAGCGATTTGAGTTCGCATAGACAGCGACGGGGTTACGCCTGTTTGGAGTTTTCGGATCTTTGGTATTGGGGGAAATATTAACGACATGAATGATCGGATTCGGGGCGTTTTCGCATGGAATATTTGGTTTGGTGTGCATGGATGCATTGTTTGGTATACCCCCGCTCAGATATTTGATTTGGGGTGTGTGGACAGTGATGGACTTGTCTCGACTCAATTTTACGCTTTTTTGGACTTGTTGTGTTGTTGTGTTTGTTGTGTTGATGTGGGGTTTGATGTGCTGGTTCTGGCCGCTGACAGAAGTTTCCCGACGATATGTTTTGAGTGGCGAAAGTCGCAAGGCTTTCAGTCAGAGTAGGATGTGGGGATGTGCGAGGAAGACAGACTGGGAAACGATGGGATTATGGCTAGTTGGGACAGAAAGAAAGTACGCGAAGAAAGTCGGAGATTGAATATGAGAACGCATGGGATGAACACGGAGAAACGCAGAAGGAAAGTGACATATTGATTGTTGATGACCTATTTTAACCGCTGGAAAAAAAACAATGAGACAGAAAGTCCAGTCCGGCCAAATCAGCGTCGCACACTACAAATATTGTTCTAAGAAGAGTCAAAAGGAAATGCTATTTTGGAGCGTAGAACACCGGATAGACAGTGCTCTGCGGACTGCGCGTAGATGCCGATAAGTTCCGAAGATGGATCAAGACAGGAAAGAGATGTGATGAAATGAAAAGGAAAATGACCAAAGCTTAGTAACGTCCATAGCCGGGGCCATAGGTATTCCCGCCACGAGGGCCCTGCTGACCGTATGAGTCGCGAGAGCCCTGCCTACCATGCGGGTCGCGAGGAAACTCAGGGAATGGAAAGCCCTCGAGAAGGCAAAATATGCCTCCACCACGAGACTCGAATTGATCGTTTGAACCGCGAAGAAAGGTGCGGAAGAGGAGGTCCTCTGCAAGATCGAAGGCGTACATGCCCGTCTCGCGACGATTAGAAGGGCGTCGAGATTCATCCACATGGTAGTGATACGGTGTCTGTCTGCCCATTTGCATCTCAGGCGCAGTGCCCGCGCTGGTAAAACCGCTGTTGTAATACTGAGAACGTGAACTAGAAGTAGGCGGAAGGCGACTACCGCCACCCGGCAGACGAGGAGCAGCAGCAGACGGCTGACGGTATCCGTGAATATTCGTACCCTCTTGGCCACGATGGCTCGGAACAGGAACATGTGCAGGTGCACGCGCATCCCTCCTCGGCCCACGCTCCCTCACACGCTCTATCTCGTCAACCATGCGCTGGAAGTCCGCGTCGCTCAACTTCGGATTGTTGGGATCAAACACGAAGAGGAAGTTCTTGTAGTCGGTCATGCGCTGCATGGAGCCACGACACACGGGACAAACGCAGTCGCCGCCGTTCAGACCACCCTCCTCGTAGTGCGCGGTCGTGCAGCGCTTGCATAGCGTGTGGCCGCAGGGCAGGTTGATGATGGGGTTGGGGGTGTCGTCTAGGCAGATGGGGCAGGTGAAGTTTGGTGTTGATTTGATGCGCTGTGCGACTTGTGGCGGGATGTGCTGCGTCCACATCTCGATGCCGGCGCGGCAGAAGCGATGGGCGAGATCGGCATTTCTAGCAGGGCGTCGGACGGAAGCTGAGCGAGGGGAAGACGATGTATCTGCAGGGGTATGGCGCCGACTTGAGGGGGGGAACATAGCCATACCGTGAGGCTGACGGGGTGGGTCGCCGTAATCGTACCTGGAGTTGGAATATGACATGATCTTAGCGAGTGGGTTCCAGAGAAGCTTGTGAGTATAGGTTGGTCTGAAGGTTGATCTAGTTGATTGTAGGAATCGAATGTAGTGCTCTCGTGGACTTAAGTAGAAGAGCAGAGCTGTATCATATACCTCATGAGTGGCCATCTGACAGTGAACTTCATCAAGTGACACGCGGCTCGGAAGACGTGTAGTGAAGACAAAAGAGCTGGTGAGACGAGCTCATGGCACGATCGGAAAATCGCGCGATTGCTCTGCTACGCGAAGCTGATGGAGTGGAAAGGCGTGGAATGCGTTTCACTAGTCGTGTTCGTCCAGCATCGAAACAAACGAACATTCATTGAGAAAGATGGAAAGGAGGTGTTGGAGTTATGCTAACCTGACATATCGTCGTGTTGCCCAGGGTATAACGTCAGCACGTCAAGGTCGCGAAAAAGTATCGTGGGTTGCGTAGATGCACAAGTTAGTCTCACGTGTCGTCATGACCACTCGACTTGCCAAAGACAAACTATTCGTGCAGAATGGAAACTGGTATGCAGACATGCTATGCTGTGGCTGAAGGCAGGGCGAGCATTATGTTGTGTGTGAAAATGATGATTGTGTATTGTGGCACTTTCTAGCCAACTTCGATATTTGTAGTCGACATCTGCCGCACGATTAATCACTTCTTGCCTTTCTTCTTGGGCTCTCCGTCCTTGCTCTCCTTGGTAAAGCCTCCCAAGACGAGCGCCTCTCTTGCCGCAGTGTTGATGATACGAAAACGGTCCGGGCCAAGGTGAACACCTCCATACCATCTGGTGACTACAAGCATTACATCCCACACATCCATGAGCTGCATCAGGTGCAGCATGCGCCCTCCAGCGGCAGTCTCTCCATCATCATCGCAGTCCTGATAGCTGGTGTCATTCGGGCCTCTGATACGCCATGCAGTCATGTTGTGAGTAGCGCGGGCGGCTTTCTTGTCGGTGGTAAGGAGATGTGCCAAACATTGTTTGGCCTGGGATGGGGAGGAAACAGGAGCGACACGCGCGAGGAAGACAGATTTCTTTTCAGAGATGGGTGGTGCAATGATCCAGGGTGGCTCTGGCCCTAAGTCTGCGTTTTCCGGCGATAGATGCTGGGGTTCTTTCTCTTCTACATGTTGCTCATCCATATGATCCGATAAATGTAAATCTCCTTGCTCTTCTGCTTTCTCTAGGGCTTCTCTTACTTCTTCTATAAGGTCGTAGATGCATGCTTCGCCCGGTCGGTACACCTCCGCCAAAACATCTCTTATGATCTCGACTGCACGACTACCCATTCCCTTAGGGACATCTTGGCCTACGCTCTGTGTGCCCAATATTGATGGCGGAGCGTCGGGATAGTCTGCAGGGAATTCGATGCGTATAGTCACTGAGGTGAGGGAAGGCAGCCTCAAACTGAACAATCTAGCATCTTCATCGATTGGCGAGAGTGTTCCCTCGTCGAAGATTGAATTTATTGAAGTGAGTTCGTCCTGGATGGCATCGTTTGACATGGCGGAGGAAACAGTGATGGGATTGGTGAACACGAGGGGTGCCGTCGCAGAGGAAGGCGCGCTAGACTAGCGTCCTCGTGGAGTTTCGAAAACAACGTCGCGTCTCTGTTGCTCTGCCTCCTGCTCGTTTTTCACCCTTCTGTGCGCCGCCGCCTGCGATATTGCAGCTACCTACCGTCCGTAGCCATGGCGCAGAACGATGATGCTGGACGCGCAAAAACCGTCATGACCATTGCGCAGCTCAAGTTCAAGCAAGCGCTGAAGAAGGAGGAGCTCGAAGCGCATCTCCCGCCCGTCTCCATCGATGCTAGCACGCAGTTCTTCACTCACTTAGATGCTGTTCTCACGCAGAATACGGCCGTGAATGTTCAGGTATCTGACTACAATGCCAACGATATATCCCGGCTGTGAGCAGACTAATGGTGATTGCTAGAAATGCACAGAGTGGATTGTCAAGCACATTGCCCCCTCTAAGGCCCGGATTACAGTACTGGGCGACTACTTGGTCTCCGTATCCAGGTCGATATTTGCGGACCACACCCCGACAACAGCGGCAGCGAAGAAAGCAGCGCGCAACCGCTTTGATGTCTTGCTGGTAGTCAGCGATGTTCTCCATACTGATAGATATCACCAGCGCAGCACTGAGAAGAGCGGCATCTTCGGCAGTGAATCCATGTCGTACATACCCGAGCTTGTCGAGCTGGCAGCTTCATGCGCCGTCAACAAGCAGTCGCCTCTGGAGGAGAAGCTCAGAGCCATGCTCAACTATTGGGCCATCAACCGCGTCATCAGCGCCGAGGACTTCAGGTCGCTCCAAGATAGGGCAGATGAGAGTTTGATGGTAGCCCAAGGCGGCATTCCTGTGCGAAAGCGAAACTACCTCATGCCCGACTATCACGGCGACAGAAGCGCGCCGTGGTACGACCTCCCTGCTGGGTACATGCTGGATCAGATGGTCAAGCATCGCCACCGCCCAATCGACCCCTACCGCATCAAAGTCGCCAAGCTCGACAAGAAACCCGTCTCCCCACATGTGCGCAAGTTGCTCGACGACTACTTTGAGAACATCGACCTCAAACACGTGCCGACCGGCGACAATCCAAGCGGCGAAACGAAGAAATACAAGCTGTGGCTGGACCCCATGGGACAGCTGGTAAAGCGGGACAAGGAGACGGGTGACACGGCAACCGTGTGCAATGGCTATGGATGGTCGCCCAAGTTCTGTCAGGATATGCGAGAACACGGCGTACCTGCGACTATACAGAAGGCGCGGGAGGATGTTCAGCGTATGGAGGAGGCAAGAAACATGGAGAAAATGGATGAGGCGAGAAGTACGGCGAGAAAAGAAGAGAGTCGCGATGTGTCTCAGAAGCGGCGTCCCGAAAGACGTAATTCTCCGTCTCCGCGTCGGCCGTCGTCTTCACACTCGGATTATGGAAGGGGACGAGGCAGAGTCAGTCGCAGTCGTAGCCGTAGCCGTCGCAGGTCCAGCTCTTCCTACGACAGTCGTGACGGGCATGATCAGAGGTCGGACAGCAGAGATCGTGAACAAGGTCGACGGCCACCGCAGCCCTACCACAGAGATCCGTCTCAATCCGGCCCGCAGCGGAATGGCTCCAACGGTCCCAGCCGGAACATCAGTCATGATAGCCCTTCAGGCAACCAGTACCCCCCTCAGCCCCCTCAGAACTACAACCAGGCTTTCTCTCAACCACCACAGCCACCATTCAATGCGCAACCCTTTGTCCCTCCGCCTATGATGCCCAGCCAGCTACTCGGACAGTTTCCCATGCAAAATTTCCCGCCACCTCCTCCTTTGCCATTCCAAGGCCCTGGAAGCTTTCCAGCTGGCGTACCACCACCTCCACCACCGAACTTTAGCGGACCGTTTCCTCCACCGCCACCCAATATGGCTGCAATGCCTAATATTCCGTACAACTTTAACAATCAGATGGGCAACGCGTACGGGAACAACTTTGGTTACGGCAATAATGCGGGGTATAGCCCGAATCAGGGTGGGTATCAGGGTGGTGGACAGAACCAGGGTGGAGGACAGAATCAAGGTGGCTTCCAAGGTGGCAACCAAAATCAAGGCGGCTTCCAAGGTGCACGTGGTGGGTTCAGAGGAAATTTCCAAGGCGGTGGTAACTACACCAATAGAGGTGGTTATGGCGCGCCTCAGCGAGGGCAGCGTGGGGGAAGATGGAATTAGACATCTGAGTGATGACACTGGCAAGGAAATAGGTAAATGGCGGTGACCAAAAAAGGGAAAGGTAAAGGTGTAGTAGGTGAGTAGCTAGACTTAGACCGATGAAAGAACTGGCTCTATCAGGCAAGTGATTTACTGCTCAGCAGGGTCACTTTACAAACACCGAATGAGTCAACGTCAAAGTGATATTGCCTTCACCGTGCTTTTAAGATCATTCGAGGTGACTATTCACACCGTACCTGCGCACCGTTTGCATTGAAGGAATGCAAGCCGCCTTTACCTGCTGCACTGAGAAACGTCGCATCGAACAAACAGCGTTGATCACGCCTTGCACTACAATACTATACCTTTTAGCTCAAAGCCTGCCTTGCTGTATTTACTCGTTTCAACTCGACTCTTTCATATCACGATTAATACCTATACGCGGAACGTGAACGCGAGCGTGACGCGTGAGTGAAATAGACGTCATTGGTCAAGACGAACCCTAGGCAAGTCAACGGCTGGCTCGGACCATCACTCCGACAACAACCTCCGCCAATGTTAAGCAGAACGCCCACTAATCATGGCTACAGTCTTTAATCTTCATTCTGTTTCGTGCCCTCCACCCGTCTAATGGCGTCGTCCAAACGCAAAGGCGCACCATCTTCAAGAGCTTCACCTCCAAAGCGACGGAAGCGCGGGTCTACTAGAGCAACTGCGCAACAACGATACAGGTACACTGAACCTAGTGACAGCGAAGACACCACCGAAGGACCCGAGTTCAAAGCCGACTGCATCTTACAAGAGAGGCGGAG
Source organism: Dothidotthia symphoricarpi CBS 119687 (assembly GCF_010015815.1). Taxonomy (NCBI): domain Eukaryota; kingdom Fungi; phylum Ascomycota; class Dothideomycetes; order Pleosporales; family Dothidotthiaceae; genus Dothidotthia; species Dothidotthia symphoricarpi. The sequence goes on from NW_022985027.1 coordinate 931,501, forward strand.
AAACAAGATACTTCAATATCTCGTCAAGTGGGACTGTGTTGACCCCAAGACTGGCAATATCTACGACCCAGAGTGGGTAGACGCCAAAGGGGCGAACGAACTTCTCGTCGCGTCGTGGAAGCAGGAGAAGGCTAAGAGGAGGAGGCAGACAGCAGAGAGTGCATCGCAAACGTCCACATCGGGAAGCACTGCGAGTGCTAGAGGCAAGGCGCAAGCCAGGACGCAACACGCGGATACAGAGGCAGAAGCCCACTCGCCGACGCCACATCCACCACGAGTAGCGAACAAGTCGCGGAGAGCACCTGTCGTTGAGAGTAGCCCTGAGCCAGACACATCACGCTCGTCTTTTGACTCCTCCGCACCCTCTACACCAGCTCGCGCAGCACGACCTAGTGAGTCTGCGACTCGTATATCACCGCGCGTACGAGTTGTTCCTAGGGGGGACAGCTTCGAACCAGGCGACTTCGACGCGTACTCGCAGCTTCCCGACACACAAACACAAACCCAAGAGAGCAACCTCGACAGCTCGCAGCTGTTCGCCGTATCACGAAACAACTTATCTCCGGGTATCGTGCCGGATTCGCAAAGCTCGGCGGGCGAAGCGAGCTACGTCCTCACGACACAGGCGACTGGCACACAGCTACAGAGTACAGGCACAAGCGGGGAGCACGAGGACGTAGAAGAGGAGGACTCGGGCTTACTTGACATTGATCGAGAAACGTCGCGCAGCCCCTCGCCTGCTCTGTCAATTCCTGAAACAATCGAAGGTACGGAGTGTGTCGAGGACGAGCAGAGCCAAAGGGAAATCGCGGGACTCGAGCTGGAGAGAGAGGTACCAGACACAATTGAGATTGGTGAGGATACGGAACAAGCTGTCCACACATCTGTCGAAGAGGAGCTACAAGAAAACGGCATCGAAAGTGTTCTTAGTTCTGCGGAAGGTGCACCAAAGCCTGTTGTGCAGCCAGAAAGTCAGTGGCAAGCGGAAGACACCACTACCCAGGAGGACATTGTTCGGGCCGAGAACGAAGCAGTCAAAGTCCGCCTGGACGTTTCATCAAAGACAGCAGTGCACTTAGAAAGCCAAGTGGAGATCGACAATACTACGGCCCTAGATCATTCCGAACTACTTGATTCTACCGCAGAAGTTGCGCCGCCTGACGAAGAAAGCACATCTCAGGACGTCGTGCAATTGCAGGATCAGCACCAAGGCCACGCGAATATTCCTCTGGAGCATCCTGTGCAAGTTGATCACATTCAAAGTCTTCCGCAGTTCGCCCAAAAGGTTACGTCGCAAGCCGTTGTACCAGCGGATAGTCAAGAGGAAGACGACTGTTCCACGCAGGAGGAGACACTTCTTGAGTCCGTCGAGGTTGTTGTGGACGCGGCCCAGGAAGTCGCTTTCCAACGACAAGAAAGTGAGACAAGTGAATCTATCACGCAAGACGAGAATCAAGTATTAGTCGCAGAATCACAGGTTTCGCCTCACGAGAGTTTTATCGGTGTTGACATCGGCCCCGCTCAAGTCAAGCAGCTCGTTGGCACAAACAAACAGAGCAATACAAGAGAACCTCGAAATACGGTTGTCGAGGCACACGGACCTCAGCCGTCCCAAACGATTGGTCGCGACAGCCAATCGACCGAGCAATCGGTAACTCAGGACGTTTCACAGTTCCCATTCCACTCACAACTCCCACTTCACGACTTGAGATCACAGCAATCTAAGAACATCTTGCCTACTGATAAGCTTGGCATTTCTTGGGAGCGAAAGGTTGCAAGTCGTACTGCAATCGCCGAGACTAGCGCGAGGCTGAAGGACGCATTTGTACACGGTCATAAAAGTGCAATTGATCCACTAGATTCTCGCAGCCTGCATCAGTCGTTGGTTCAGCGCCCGTTGAAGCCAGAGAACCGACTGGACGACTTGCTTAGTGGACTACCTCAATCTGAGCACGTTCGCGGTCAATCGCCGTCATCGATACAGAACAGACTCGAATCGGCTGCTCAGACAGTGAACGCGCTACAAGTTGTGTCGGAAGAGGTTGCCGAGCCTTCGCAGCCGCCTCGCTCAACTGGACAATCAACACAGGCCCGCGAGCAAAACGCGCAGATCGTGCCAACAGGCATTTATCTTGGCACGCAAGAGGACACGACAGACAGCCTTGCTCGATCACGTTCATCATCACGCCACGACTCCTCACAAGAGACGCCAGAGCGTTGCCTAAAATCCGTGGAACTCAGTTCGTCACCTATACCGCATCCACCAGGCCATTCGCTTAACACGTTCGAGTCCAACGTCCCACCTAGGTTCACGACGCCGGCGCCCACATCATCCGTATCTACAATGGAGAACCAGGATGCGAGTAAGTCTGTCGAGCAACGGCTCAAACAGATATTGGACAAGAAGCACGCCGACAAACCTTTCATACCTTCGAGACGATCAATAGCTAGACCGACTGCGTCGCCAGCTTCGACGCCTAGGCCCGTGTCTGCGATTCTAGAAGGTACAAGAAGTCCCTCAATCGTTCCCGACAGAGCACCTGTGCCTCAAGTCCAGACCAGCCTAAGAACTGTGGTGTTTGCGAATAATGGAGAGATTCCAGCGGAAGAGTCGGAAACGACAACACAACTAGAGCCCATCCTCACCCCTCGACTCGAGCAACCCACGAATGTACTGCCTGACCAAGCTACTACTTCCACGCACGAGGGAACTGCGCTCATCGACGCGGTCACAGACAAGGACGTGCCGCCACAAGACCTCCTCGTACCTGAACATGAACACAACATAATTCAGGGATTTGCCGCGCCTTTGGACCCTTCTGCTGGCATGCAAACTGACGATGAAGAGTTGAGCGACGCCGATGATAACGAGAGCCTTCTGAACGATGATTTGTCCCTTGGCAGGGAGGAGTATATCGTGCCCCTCTTCATCAAAAATCGCCAGCGCGGAATGTATGTTGAGCATATGAAGCTAAAAAAGGATCTTGTGGACGGGTTTCTGAAAGACCCGCTAGACTTCGAACCTTTCAGTGAAATAGTTGGTGTGCTCGATCACTTGAAATCCGTTGAGACCCATATCGACCTCGTCTTCGCCGAAGCCGAATCAACAGACGCGTATTCGGCCACACAAGTCGAACACGCGGCGCAATTTGGACTCAATAACTCTATCAAATTCAGTTTCTTGCACACACTATTCTATGAATTGCGAGACCATGGAAAGCACGTTGTTCTTGTTATTGAACAGAACAATGACGCCTTATTTTCCATCATCGAGACGTTCTGCAAAGCGAAATTCATCGGGTATCGCATGCCAACGAAGGGCAAGCAGGCTAACCCGGCGAATATCGTAGGCGATTTGAAGGTCACAGTGTTATCGAGTGGAGATTCACCTATCATACGCGTTGCCGACTTGATCGTATGTCTCGACGGTGTACAACAAGCAGAGCAAATCCGGCAAAAGAGCTGGTCTGCGGCACCTGACTCTGGCTCTGGCTCTGGTCTTGCACCAATCATTCATCTAGTAATACCCAGGACGGTTGGGCACATCGAGCGCTACATCTCGTCTACGCTTGACGCCAGGATACGTGTCCATACTATTCTGGCAAGCCTAGCACAGATGCGCGAAGAAGTCGGAACACCAATTGACAATGATACACCGCGGGCGCCTATCGCTGCTACGCAAGTAGCCGAGTGGCTTATTGCTGAGAACAACGATCGGGGCTTACACTGGCCTTTACCTTCTATAGGAAGTGTCAAGGACGTGATCGAGTTTCAGACGCAGGTTTCACAGGCATCCACGACGGAATCGACAGCGGATTCGACAACGGAATCGCCGGCCCCTGAGCGCTTGAAACGACCGCTAGACGATGAAGAACTCGATCCGGTAAAACGGATGCGCTTCACTCCACAGCCACCCCACGCTATGCCCAGCTCAATCGTGGGTCTCGGGAATGAGATCACTCACGTTAGTGACTCGATGCCAGGCACTGCAGTAGACGAGGTTTCAAGGCTGCGCGAAGAACTAGCACGCATAGAGGACGCCCACAAACAAGAGCGTGCCGCCGCTCGTAAGGCAGAAGAGCAGCGGTTCCGCGAACATGAAGCGTTGTGGGATAACCGACAAACAGTTTATGAGGATCAAACTCGTGATTACCGTGCTCTACTTAGCACAAGCAAGACCAAGGACACCAAGCTCGAAACAGCGAACAAGACCATCGAAACTTTGCGAGAGCGCCTTGCTACACGCACAACGGAAAGCCAGGCTTTCAGCGCGCGGCTAGAGGAGCAACTAAACCTATCTCTCCTGAACGAAGACGAGAGGATCTCGAAATTCGCACGCCAGGATAAAGACCTCGCACAGGCATGCCTCGACCGCGACCGCGCCCTCAAATCCTCACAGTCCACCGACGCCCTCCACGAATACACAAAAGAACAGTATCGCCTCGCGCAAGACGCCGCCTCCAGTGCCTCAGCGCGCATAACCGCGCTCGAGAGTGAGAACGCTAAACTCGCGCGCCAGGCTTCCAGCGAGACAACGCGCCTTAGGCAATTGCACCTCGATCACCGCGGCCGGGATTTAGAACAGCAGCTCAAGAGTGAAAAGGCTGCAAATTCGAATCTGAAGCGCATCCTGGCGCAGAAGGAAGATGAGATCTCCAGGCTGAGAAGTTCGGGGGCGGGCAGAATGGGCGTGGGGACTCGCGCGAGTAGTGCTACGCCGCAGCCTACCAAGACGCGCTCGAGGGCTGCGAGTCCGTTGGGGGGCAGACTGAGTAGTTTGAGGAATGGGTAGTGCGGTGCGGTGGAGAGGGGGTGGGCTCGCTAGAGATTTTACGATATACCATGATGTGGGGATCTTGCATTCAGGATCCGGATTTGGCGGGTTCGGTTTACTGGGGACTTGGGTTCCGAGATGATGAATGCATTGGAGATGGATATTGCTAGTTTAGCCTTGGCTTGGCTGATGGGCTGAGGAGGTGACTTGTCTAGAAACTCTTGTCAAACCATGTTTTCATGTCTTCCCCCCAAACGTCAATGACTGGACAATGGCTGGGTTGATGACATAAATATACTCTCTCTCCCCGAATCTCCCCTATTCACACACGCCATGCACTGCTAACTTTCTTTTTGCCTGTCTTCACCTCCATCCTGCGGCCTGTCGTTTGGGGAACCCCCCCAGACATGCTGAGCCGCACAAGAACAACATCATAATAGCCTTGCCGCGTAAACACACCAATTCTAGGATATCACAAAGGGCGCGATTACGCGGGGCTTTTCTAGCCTTGGTTTTAGTCTATGTAGAAAATACTATGTGAGCAGGGGGCTTTTCGTTTCTGGGTTGATGGACACTGGTGAGAGTGCGAGACTCTTTGTCCCACACCCAAAAACTTCCCAGTTCTTTTGTCGGGGGATGGCTGAATCGTTGTGGTCGGGGCAAGGGGAATGAAAGACGCATCTGCTTGTCTAAAATGTGAATGCAGTAGACTAAGCCCTTCTAGATTCTGTACCACGCAGAGTTCGTTACACTAACACACTAATTGTATTTGTAGCCTGTTTGTGACTTCTAGACTATATTCATCGGAATTGCATGTGCAGCCAGAGCTTATGAGTTCATATATTGTAGAATAACAGTACCAACGTTAGCCCTCCAGGCTATACAATATAAGTAAGAGGAGTGGATGTCGCAGTGGGACAACATGAATGGAAAGAGTAGCAGAACGCCCTGAGGGTTGTGGTATTGACTATTGGTTCGAAGCCTCCGACCCAAACGACGGTGTGAGTGAGCCGGGACAATTCTGATCAAAATGGAGCCACGTCAACGGCTGCGAATCCCTCTTTCAATGCTCTTCATAGAGCATGGTAGTAAATTGGAGTAGAAGTCTTCTTCGAGTCCCGCCTGTCGACCTGATATCCGCAAGATATTCCTGGGTGATCGGAACCGGCATCTGAGTCCTCGAGGGTGCTGAAGGTGTGCATCATTCCGTCCTGTATAAGCGTCTGTGTCCCCTCTACCGAGAAGAAGATAAGATTCTCGATTGACAGGGGAGCTGAAAACTTCACACGACCAACTCCCTGCCCCAGTTCTCTGTGTGTGTTCACACAGGAACCACACGGCAATGGCGAATAGGCTCAAAAGATGTCTTCGTATATCTTCCATATCCTTGCGGCACAATGAACTGGCCCTCGATGTCTCATTTCTTGGTCACCCCATCTTCCTCAGGCGGCGCTACACTCATATCACTGTATCCCAACGTTCATCATCCTGCCGACATACCCTCACTCGTGACATGGATTTCCGTTGTCTCCAAAATGCGGAACTCATCTTCCCTCTTTTTACTTTTCGCGGTGTAGTTCTTCATGTGGTACCCATTACCGGTCCCTGAATGGCTGTAGGAGAAGGCGGTTGATCTTTCTGACTTGTAATTTGGATGTCGAATGCGGCGGAGAGCGTGCAATGCCGGTCGCATGACAACCAGCGTTGCCACCCAGATACCGACGTCCATCTCAACTACTGCTAGGCAGTTGGGCGCGATGTGGGCGTACTGCGGTTCGGTTTTGGTCAGGGGGTCTGGATAAAACATGATGACGAAACGTGCAATAGTTAAACCGGTATGGACGAGACCGAGGAGGATAAGTGCGAGTAGTTGCTTGACTTCGGGGCGGTGTTTCTTGAGCTTGATCAATGTGGGGATTGGCAGGGTGATGACCATGGCTGACGTGATTAGATTGAAGACTGCAGTGCTGTGGAGATGAATGAAACGTTAGTAACGCTCGAGATGTTGAAAAGAGAACGGAACTAGCTGATGAAGCTGCGGAAGTGCGTGCATTATGCTGCAGTGGGAAAATAGGGGCTTACTACTGTAGTGTCAGCTCTATGCTTTGTCTTAGATTTACTTCAAGCTTACCCTCATGCGGAACTCTGTCAAGTCGATGCATGTTCCATCAACTTTTTTGTTCCACGTCTTGCTAATGGGCGTGCACTGGAAGTTACTAATCAGGAATGCAGAGCCATATGCGCCGACGATCAGTAAGATAGTCCCCCAGATAGCAACTCTCGTGACCCTGATGACAGGATCGGTGGAGGTAGAGCACATCGCGCGGTATAGCAAACACAGAGACAGCTTGGACAGTGGCGTGGTGAGTTTGAACACGACCTGATTGACGAATGACAGCTTCGATGGCCACTCCGAAGTGCGTAGGTGAGCAGGGATATCTGCTTTTGCTGTCCCGTAGTCGAATTCGATGACAAGGATGAGCTGAATGGCGCTTTGGATTATGGCGCACGTCTGGAGCATCGTATCAGCAACCCTCAAACCAAAGACCAGATTGAACTATCCAGAAGAGTAAAGACATACCATAGCAGCTATCAAGCAAGTGTCGGAAGCATCGTGCTTCCCTTGCCGCAACCGGAACCACACTCGCACGCTCAGAGTAGCAAGCGCTATGAACCCGAAAACAACGGTGATAATGACCAACTGATATCCGATTGGTTCCAGGTCGGCCATCTTGGTATTTATGTTGAAGGAAGACAACTGTTTGCTTCTCGACTGTCGCCGTTGTAGGTAGAAGTTTGCAAGAAGTGAATCAAAGGAAACGGCGCATTCTCGCTCCGAGCGTACTGCATACGTTATGGCTTCTCTAGATCAACCTAAAAGCCGGGATTGATATTTCTGGGTGTGTCTACTACGTGCATTTGCTATATTACATCCTTACCCACTCCGCAGCATGCACCCAGCCTAGCCGTGTTCGATTGGTGCAAGCCATATGCCGTTCAGAACTTGAGAGCAAGCTAGGTAATCCTTCACCTTCCTCTCCGGCAGCAATCCCGAGTTATGCAGGGTTGACGAGGTGGTTCGAATCTGTATTCTGTGCTTCTAGTGGATCTTCATATCGCAGGCTGACCGTTGTGTTACCCGTTCGGAAGGCGTCAGCCTATAGTGCTTATGTGAGTGCCCTGTTGTCGTTGATCGTCATGCGTAAGGCCAGCTGATAGCTCAAGAGACCCGAACAACCAGTATTCCTTTCGCAAAATCCTTCACCTCACATGTATGTTGGGGAAATGCAGATGGTGTGACCCGTCCAAGACCTCTAAAGGGTCGATCGGAGAGGCTTCTCAAGGGGGTTCGGATGGTCCCGTATATACAATACCCAGGAGATTAGACGTGATAATTTTTCCAGCGGTTTCCAGCGGCTTGGAAACGTCAGTGTCGTTGGTGGAGAGAATTTCGGGGGCTCGTGATAATAAATTTCCGTAGCCGGGGTCACTGACGGTCGTACAGAATTACCCTGGCAGTAGCGAACGCCCTTTAACCGTCTCACCGGCTCCTCGCGAACTTCCCATCTGACGTCCGATTCAGGCCAAATTCAACGTAAGCGCATACAAAAGAGCCTGTGTCTTGAAGTACGCGTCCTAAACAAACGCAACATCAACAATCATGGTGAGATTCGCCGTGCTTCATTCAACTAGCCACTAGAGTTCCGAAAGGATTGCCTTCCTGGTCTCTCATTCCGGCCAACACCCACAACGTGAACCATTTTGCTTATCGACAAGACACCTAAGATTGCGGCTCGCAAGCGCGATTGCGGCATCGCTTGGACAAGGGTTCGCGGCAGCGTGATGCACGCAAGGTCCCCGTTATAAAACTATTGTGTGCCTATTCATCTGCTCAGTCAAGCCGCGGGAAAGCTGCTTCATTGTTGGCCACCATGTTCGCGACTTTGCTCTCCGTCTCTCTCCTTGCGCTGTCACAGACCGCTGCGGCTTCGACAGCATTTGAGGAGAAATGTCTTGCGTTCAGACCTGAGAAGTACATTGATGGCGCAACGCGCAACGTTCTTCAATACGTTACTGCGGGCACGACGTTGACGTTTCCTGACAACGACGTGACATGCAATCGTGCTAGTCAGGCCGTTTCGGCAGACTTGTGCCGTATTGCTCTATCGATCAAGACATCCAAATCATCAAACATCACATTCGAAGCGTGGTTTCCAGAAGATTGGTCAGGTCGTTTTTTGGCAACTGGAAACGGCGGCATTGATGGATGTGAGTTGGGAAATCAGTTGTCGGGGCACTCAAACATCGAAACTGACACTCTCAACCAACCTAGGCATCAAGTACGAAGACCTCGCATACGGCTCTCTCAATGGGTTTGCCACCGTTGGAGCAAACAATGGCAAGAATGGCACTACGGGAGTAGCGTTTCTCAATAGTCCAGAGACCGTGGTTGACTTTGCCTGGCGCTCGTAAGGCCACCATCTCCATTTGTTTTCGTCCGTATACTTACCAATTCCCAGTCTACATACGAGCGTCGAGACAGGCAAAAAACTGTCAAAGAAGCTATACAAGGAGAGTCACACGAAGTCATACTACTTAGGCTGCTCTCTGGGCGGCCGCCAAGGTATCAAGAGCGCAGAAAAGTTTCCCAAAGATTTCGATGGCATCGTCGCCGGTGCCCCAGGCGTCGACTTCAACAACCTGGTGTCCTGGCGCGCCCGTTTCTACACAATCACCGGTCCAAGCACCGGCCCCAACTTCATCCCCGCGACAGCATGGAAGACGTGGATTCACGAAGAGGTGCTGCGCCAGTGCGACACTATCGACAAGGTCAAGGACGGTATCATCGAAGACCCCGCTTTGTGCAAGTTTGACCCATCAACACTACTTTGCGGCCGCAACACCACTGCCAATTGTCTAAACCAGAACCAGGTCCACCAGATTAACACTATTTTCAGCGATTACAAGTATCCGACCGGACAACTGATCTTTCCTGCCATGCAGCCGGGTAGCGAAATCAATGCTGTGGATCGATTGTACGCCGGTGCCCCGTTCCCCTACTCAGAAGATTGGTTCAAGTATGTCGTCTTCAATAACCCCCTCTGGAACGCGTCTACGTTCGACTTCTTGGCCGTACGCGCAGCAGAGTTGCTCAATCCTGGAGATATCCGCACCTACCCATCCGAGTTGCCTGGGTTCGAGCGCCGAGGCGGAAAGCTGCTTATGTACCACGGCCAGCAGGACAATCAAATCACAGCGTTCAATACAAATCGCTTCTATGAACACCTGCGGGGCCGCAGAAGCTACGAGTCAATGGATGAGTGGACACGGTTCTTCAGAGTTTCGGGCATGTTCCACTGCAACTCTGGACCCGGTGCCTGGGTCCTTGGTCAAGGCGGAAATGCTGCGCAAAACGGTATTGCGTTTGATAGGCAACACAGCGTTCTCAAAGCCATGGTGGACTGGGTAGAGAAGGATGTCGCACCACAATACATCGAGGGTACTAAATTCGTCAACGATACCGTGTCGTTGGGTGTGGATTTCACGCGTCGCCATTGCAAGTAAGTACATGATGGGGCGATATCAAGATTCAGCAAACTAACGACCATAGGTTTCCAGCACGCAACACATATGTGGGTGGCGACTATAAGAAACCCTCGAGTTGGGAGTGCAAATGAATCTATCCTGAACTACCAGGGTTTATACATCAATCACAATGCTTAATTGTTCCTATGTGACTTTGTACACTGCTTCAATTTGATCAACCATGAATCTATAACATGAGAAGAGACGTCGCTGAAGAAGTTAAATGCAAATAACTGACAAATTCGCGACATAAGGTAAACAGTATGAGCAGCAGCGACAATGTGCGATAACTTTTCACTGTATAAGGTGAAATTGCCCCAACATTCAATTCTTTTTATGATGTGCTTTTGGACCTTCTCAAAACATAATTCCAGCACAAGCCTTGCAAATGAGTATGTAACTGACATGGCCTCCGAACTAATTTTCGCAGGTTCAGTCACGGGTGACGACATAAAATGAATTCAGCCTAGGCTAACGAAGTAAATGCACGCTCTTTTTGGAACGCATGCGACGTTACCACATCAACTGTTATGCTATTGTCTTCAGACTGGTCTATACACTTAGTTATGTAATCGAGGTAGGTATAAGCAAGAACACAGTTAACGCCACGCGATGTGTCGCCATCTTGTTACTGTAGTACACAATTGCGCTCGTTCTGGAACAGGCTCAAGAGATGAGTTACATACCAGCCTACCTTCACTGTCGTTCGACCGTGATACTTCTCATCTTGTTAATGATAGAAGTTGAGCCTTCTAGAATTTGCACGCGCGTGTACCGGTTGATCTCGATATATATTAGTCAGGCATGTAAGGTTCATTCAAACACTGATCGCACTTTACGACGTGTTTCTATGCCATCGTTGCCGCAACATTGTTTATTAGCACGATTAATGCGCAGTCGTCCATTACTCTTTTGGATTTGCCGTGGCCAGGGGTGAAAAACGTCAAGTCCTTTCCATTTTGACCAAACACCAGCACTAACGTTAAGATCTACCCCCACGATAACTTCGCTCATCTATGGGCAGTAAAGTCTCGTCTGCGTGAGAAGGGGTAAACTTTAATAAGATGACTAAATTTTCTTTACTATTACCGCGCTACTTTTGTAGCTCAAGTACATGCGATTTTCATATATCAACCCCTCTAAATTCTATGTCGACGGATCATCTAACTTCTGCATAGCGCCGAGTGCTGTTTTCGCAGCTTCCCCAACAACCCCCAATTCTCCCTCTAACTCTTTTAGACGATGTTCCCAGTCCGACCAGCGCTCTAAGGTCATGATTCGATCCAAGGGTGCCTTCCGGAGATCTCGCGAAGGGTCATGAGGTCCAATCATCGTGAACGGCTTCAGGCCGTAACTCTCTTCGCGCTTTTCCGCGCCCTGTCGAAAAATTTGACCACATATCACGAGCCAATTCGCAGCAGCCGGAATTTCGAAATCAAATACTGCGTTGCTGCTCTCTAGAGCATCTGCAACTACTTCGTAACCCCAGTCAATCGGAATCTTTCCAATGCCTGCTTGTACAATTCGCGCCTCGATCTCTGCTTTTCGTACGTGTCTCTCTCTTGATATGTCGTACTCTGGGCCATTCCCTTCCCGGGCCTTCGTTCTCCAGCCACCATTCATATACCCATCAGACCACATGTGGCCGAAATTTCCAAGACCTTCCCAAACGTCATGGTTGCCTGCGAAATCGGGCTTGGGGAGTGCTTCGATAGCTTGTAATAGTAATATCAATGGGTCGATGTGTTTCGATGGCAGTTCTACGAGTGAATCCTCAAGGAAGCCCCATAGACGATGAAGGTTGTCTGTAGGGTCGTCTTCTCTCGTAACTGGGTAAGTGATGGCTTGAGCGGCTTCGGTTACAGTTGTCTTTTGGCGCAGGTAGTCTTTCATCGCCTGCGCTTCGTCTGGATGACATCCATCTTCGATGTCGCCGTCGGGAGCAAGTCGGTAAGAGAACCAATCATCGTAAGAAAATGAGTCGTCTGACATGAGATTGATGGGAGAGCGATAGAAACGAAACAAGAGCTCTGCTTCTCAAGCTGTCATGGATATAGTTGTTCAATGCAGGAGAATGGATGAGGTTCTTTATGCTTTCAATTCATCTCTATCGGATAAATATCTCTTCCTAGCCACGCCACGTCAAGACATCACAACTACCTGACGTCACAAGGTAGAAACCCTTAAGGCTCCTAGGACACGTGTTTCTCACGCAAGGAACGAAAGAGTTGTTGCTCAATAATTGGACCTGGTGGGTCCATGGAATCCCAACGTCGAGCAAGCCCTACAAGGCATCTACCGCTTTAAACGCCCTAGCGTATACTGTCAGCTTTGCACTACTGATAAAACGGTAATAGCCAGCTCTAAACTTCATATCGAAGATTTTGCTCGATCCTGTTGCCTAGCGTAGCCGACACCACCTGTGTCACGTGAGATTTCGAGCACGACCAGAGCGACTTGCTAGTTCTACTCTGCGGGGTTGATCTGCTATGCTAAATACAAGAGCTAGCTTTTACTACAAAATTTGGAGTAACAAATGCTAACTATAACGTTTTTTTCAGCTCCGAAGAGTAAGGAAGATCTTCGACATTGTAGAGATCTTCTCCTCCCAACGAGACAGCACGCTTTTCGACTTGAATGGATGGCTTTTGTACGGCATCAAAATCTACTTTCTTCACACTTGAAAACTGTGCACTACCATTTGGTTGTCTGATTAGTACGCGTCTTCGAAGGCAGCGATGCATGAGGACTGCCTTAGTGCATTCAAGGATGCACAGCTATCTTCTTGCACATGTCTTTGTCTGAAAATTTACCAGATAGATTTCCAGTATCCTGTTCACCATTAGATAGTGCTACACGACAGAAATCCTCTAAAAAGAGCTGTTCTGTGCGTTGTGAGCCAAGAGTAGTAAACATTTAGGTGCCAGTCGTTAGCAAAATCCCATGTTCTGTGATATTAAATAGCTCTTTCCTGACTAATGTTGATATTGATCTTGCTGTCGACATGAACGACTCTATTTTCAATTGGAAATTGATAATAACTCAGGGTTGCCGGACACGGATGGGCATGTAAGCTTGGTTCTTTTCGAGTCAAAATTTCTGAGGGTATGTGGGTATCATGGTTCCGGTGTGCGGAGTTGATATCTGCATTGAATAGTAGATGAAAGGGAAAAGTGGGAGATTGTCAGCGTCAAGAGCGAAAAGCTGAGTGAAGAGCGAAGCAACGGCTTACTTGTATTGCCATGTGTCTCGTTGATTTGGAGCAAGTTGATGCAGCGTTCAGCGGCAAGAAAATCTCCTCGGAAGTGTAGGTCGCCTTCCCGCACACCACATCACATTTGTGACCGTTGACCTATTGGGGTGATTACGGTAGTGGTAATCTGCATGGTTCTGATACTCTGCAGGAGATGCATCACGTTGATCGGTGTAGTTGAGAGAGCTCGATCCTATAGTATAGTTGGATGCTCATGGCTATAGCGAGGAAGACAAGGCTAGATTTTGAGATCGGTAGCTTCTGATAGTAGCATCAAAGTAGTTGATTCGATTAACACTTGAGTACAAATGCTTGCAAATCGGTAACGAGCATTGAAGTTCAAGGAAGCTTCCAAGAGATCTTTCGAGACCGTCGCTCATGGTGACTTGGAATGAATGGTACCTTGTAGATATACCTGTGCCTCTATACGCCCTCGGTGTTGCTGAGTATTACTAGAGTTTGCTGTAAGTATGACGAACATTGCTGAAATGCAAGGATCAAAGCACGCACACAGCTGGGCCATTGCAAGTCTTCGAAGTACTAATACACTTACAAACATAACAAGTTCCACATACGAACGAGGTATAATATTGTGGTGTCGTGTCCTGTGATAATAATAGGAAGTACATTACTAGTCGTTGAAAACGAATGATATGAATACGGAGTTATACGCCGTTCTGGTGTTCAGCTGACTACCCTCCAACTGCGACTTTGCCCTGATTGCCTTCGAGATCGTTCCAGCAAATCAGGTGGTGAAGTTTCGCGACATATCCAGCTTTTCTTTTCTGCTAATTGCCTTATCAGAGGCATGTCCGCCGACTACACTGCTCGCCTTAGTTAACATTGTTCTGCTCATTCGCTTACGGTGGACAATGCAGGATGTTCTCTTTCGTAGATACTGGGACCGCATCTCTGACACGCTGCAACCAGGTCTCACTCGCGCCGAAAGCTGAATCCATCAAGTAATCATGATCGGCATTCTGCACCGTCTGGCTCTTGAACTCATAAGATTTTCGAGACCGTTGTTGTGGCGGCTGTGACGATAGACTCGGAGCGGTAGTGGTAGAGGTTTTGGCCATCGTCCAGCAGTCATCGAACCACTGCTTCCCCTTCTCACCAACCATATTGTCCACCTCAGCATGGAAAACGTTGACGGTCCACACTGCGCTGTGACTACTTAAGCGATCGTCTTCGTTGATAATTCTTGAGAACAGGGGTACTGCAGCGTCAATATCGGACCAAGGGATGTTTGGCGAGCACCATGGAATGGAGCGTGGCTTTTTCAGACATAGTTGTGTATCTCCAGATACGCCATCCATGGACTCAGCGAAGACGAAAGTGATGATTTGTTTCCGCAATTCGTCAATCACGCTCGGGTTGTTCAAGTCAAGAGCATAACCATCACCGTTTGAGCTTACGGAAGACGCGCGATTGCATGTGTTGTTTGGTGTGAAGGACACAGAATCTGGCAGAACGTTCGAAAGAGGCAACGAGCCCTTAATGCTGTGCATTAAGCTGCCACTCATCCCAGCTAACGGCGTGACATTTCGGTTGATGAACTTCGCGAGTGACGCGAACTTGCCGATCATCGGCGCTGGTAACATTTGAGCTGCTTGTAGATGCGCAACCTTTGAATGTGCGGGGTGAACCCAAGGAGCGAAGTAGCAAACGTATGGATGTTGGGGATGTAGAAGGTGTGGGTACGCTAGTAAGGTATTGAGAATGTAGATGGTACCCCAACTATGACTTGCCAATGAGACGTGTGATACGTTCAGATGAATCAGGAGCTGAGGAACCATTTCTAAGACAATCAGCGAAACTTCAGAGACGTAGAGTGGCTACTTACCGAGCCAAGTTTCTATCCGCTTATCAAGCTCAACAGGATCGCTGCCGCCTATTCCTGGTCTGTCCGGATGGATGATTCTTACATTGTGGGCTTTGGCTAATTGATCGAGATGGGAATAGGATAGTCGTGTTCCCATTAGCCCACCACAGAATAGGACAACTGCGTTGCTGGTCGAGTCGCCATAGTCAGCATAAGACACGTTGTATGGCTTGCTTCGCCCGGTATCAGGGTTTGGTAGTAGGGCAAAACGTCTGTGAAATCGCCGGTTGCAGAGAAACTCGAGTACGCCCGTGGCTGTGTGTGATGACGTCATAAGAAAATCTGCAGGTGGTAAAGAACGGGTATTGCGAGTGTATACAACAGTTGGGTAAGAGTAGAAAAGTTAAGATGGGTATGTGGAAGAAGTGTAGGCTGCGATGTTAGGTGCGTATGTTTGTTGGGACCTAGCGGGTTTGCTACAAGATATGGATTTGCTAACAGCTGTCAGCTTACTGCGCCTTTCGTTCGAGATCATCTTGCTGGTCACGGGGTGTCAGCCCACAATGCACAGTCTGGAGCTGCTTATCCGCTTACTTGCGCCAAGGGAATCTTACCCATCGAAAGTTCTCAAAATTTCTCTGGTTGTCCTGTTACTGATATGACTTTATCAAACTTGAGCTCGCGATAATTATTTCTTGACAATTTTATTTGTTTATAAATTATCTATCTCACCACCGCTATAAGTTCCAATTAAGAGAACACTTTAGATGTCTCTAGGCATGTCTACGCGAAAGCCAACCTTTCTGCCGGCCTATCGTCGCGGTATAGCTCTCCACGAGAGCTTTTGGCGTAGCCAAAAACTTCCAGACACCTTTCCTCCACGAAATGCTAGTTCAGCAACCAACTCAGTTCGAATTGTTGTTTGGGGTACCCATCCACAGGCAAGATCGGACCATGTTGTAAACATGGCAAGTAACTTCGCTATAATCCTCAATATATGCTAATATAATTGCCAGATTAACTATGCTGATGTGAATATAAGCTCAACAGAATTGGGAATGTTCTCTTATCCTGTAGAATTTCTATGCGAGGGCAATGTTTACGCTCTTGACATCACCGAGTTGCCCCAGCCAGAAGCTCAGCCGCAAGCTTTGCTGTCGATGTTCCAGCAGTTCGCATTCATCCTGGTATATACCGTCACGTCCTTCTCGTCCTTCAAAGATGCTCAGAATCAGTTCGGCAAGCTTCTGGCAACCATGGAAGTAGGGATCGACAACCATCCATTCCCAATCATGATTTTGGGGCTAACGACAGAACTCGGTACGAGCTCTGATCTACCTACGCAGCAGGCATCAAGACCAGTTCGCCAAGTCCCAACATATGAGGGCAGATCCTTCGCAGAAACCAGAGGATGCCTATTTGCAGAATCCTCCGCACAGGTTTTCTCTGATATAATTGGTGTGTTTGCGGCTATTGTGGAGAGAATCAACCATGCCTCCTCGAATCGGGCGCCAGGATTTACACCAGCCGCAGCTGAGGAGTTAGCAAGGAAACAGTGGATAGTTGCGGTAGACTCCGTTCCAAAGGATAGCAGGAAACACTTCTAATGAGTGGCATTGCGGGGTTTGCTTGTGGTTTTTGTCAAGCGGATGAAGGTGTGTTGGTCGCTGTTGGATTATATTCGTGGTTCGCCATACAGCATAATGCGAATCCAGAAGGCAATATTTGCACTTAAATCACAAATGTGTCAATAAATGATTACGATTTTATGCTTAATCTCGAGGCAAGGATGCTCCACATTGGCTTCTTGAGCGTTCAAGATGACAGGCAATTATCTGTAAATAGGATATAGGACAAGTAAGCTGACATGATATAAGCGTATGAGTTTGGAAAGCTCCTGAGCCCGTTTGCATTGTTTCAAAAAATGCAAGGAAAAGAAGATCAGGTGTTCTGTGACTTAATTGCACAAACTCAGCGTTAGCCCAACATAGACGTTTATTCTTGGAAAAGATCTCAGCTTCAATGCAATGGCAAACGCTATAATACATAGCTTTGGCTTGCCAAATTACAACAAAGATCTGCGTTAGTTTGAGGCTTAATAAGGCGTCCACGCATAACGCTGACTTGAGACCTGACAAATGTCAGCTAAGTAAGCCGTTAGACCTGTACCGTTCCTATAAAACAACTGTTCGACACCAATAGTAGAAACATTTCAAATATATGTTGCTCGTTCTTGTTACGTCTTACGATATAGATAACGCTTTGGTTTTCTACTATGCCTCGTCCAATTATTACTTGGCTGGTTTTAGGATGGCTTGCAATCGTTTCGTCACTAGCAGACAGAATCGACCCCACAGATCTACAAAGACCTTCTTACCATGAATCAACTGACTCTGCATCTCTATTGGATGTCGGTCCCGTCAAGAGGGCTGATACTTATTGGCTGGCCGAACTAGCTGGCAAAGGCAAGGCAAGTTGTTCGAGTGAAATCACCCATACAAGACCTTAGCTTACTTATGATTGTAGATGCCTCTTGCACCAGGCGGCGACAGCTACAAGTTTTTTCGCAACGTCAAAGACTATGGTGCCAAAGGTGATGGGACCACGGATGACACCGAGGCTATCAATCGAGCCGCTTCTGAAGGTAACCGGTGTGGCCAAGGATGTGCTGGGACCTCGACGTTAGGGGCTTTGGTCTATTTTCCGGTATGGTTCTTGTGTCCGCTTATAACCCCAACCTCTCTCTGACTTAAGAATAGCCGGGCACCTACCTGGTATCAGAACCCATCATCCAGTACTACTACACACAATTCGTGGGAAATCCCAATGATAGACCGGTCATGAAAGCAGATCGTGAGTTCAGAGGAATCGCTATCTTCGACACTGATCCATATATTCCTGGTGCAAACGGAGCTCAATGGTAAGCAATAGCCGCCCTTAATCGGACTGTACCTCTTCAATTCGATACGAAACCCATTTTGACAATGTGCGACTAGGTATATCAACCAGAATCAGTTCTTCCGTCAAATTCGCAATTTCGTCTTGGACATGCGCGACATGAAGCCTATGAACTACGACGAGAACGGACAGGGACACGTCCCAGTTGGCATTCACTGGCAGGTTGCTCAGGCCACATCGTTGCAAAATATCAAGATTCAGATGCGTGACGATGGCGAGGATAGTGCCAAGACTGCTATCGGTATCTTCACTGAGAATGGATCTGGCGGCTTTATCTCGGACCTTGAATTCGCTGGAGGCTATATCGGCTACCAAGCTGGCTCTCAACAATTTACCATACGCAATCTCAATTTCACCAAGGTCACCAGCGCAATCCAGGTGACGTGGACTTGGGGCATGACATGGCAACAGATCACAGTGGACAACTGCACCATAGGCTTCAATATCACTGGGAAGACTCCAGACAGTTCTGGAAACGGCCAAGGCGTTGGATCGCTGGCCATCATAGGTGAGATTACTTGCTCATATTCTTCGTCTCCGTTCTTCCTGACTTTGATGCAATAATGACTGACGACATTGATACAGACTCCAGTTTCACCAACACGGACTACAGCATCGGGATGCAACCTTTAAATGGAGCTGACCCACCCGAACTTGTTCTAGATAATGTCTTCTTCTCCAAAACAAGCAAATCAGTGGGCGTGATAGGAAAAGATGGCGAGATTTATCTCAAGGGCCCTGGTTCTGAAGATGATGTAACGATCAAGTCCTGGGCATTAGGCACCCGCTATGCCTCTCGAGACGGCAAGCACGAGGTCACCCACGGTCTTGTCAGCCCTGCACCAGACAAGCCTTCCAATCTCACCGATACGAGAGGTAAGTATTACACCCGTAGCCGGCCCAGCTATAAGAATGCCAAAACAGCCGATTGGATTGTTCTCACGGATCAAGGCGTTGCCAATGACGGAACCGGAGACCAGACTGATGCGATCAACAAGGCTCTGAGTGGCGGGCGCATGGTCTACTTTCCCGCTGGTATCTACCAAGTCAAGGGAACGGTCAATATCCCCACCAAATCTGTAGTGGTCGGCTCCGGTTGGTCGCAGATCAGAGGTACGGGAGACTTCTTCAGCGACGCGAATAACCCCAAGCCCATGGTCCAGGTCGGCAAGCCAGGTGATAAAGGCACAGTCGAGATTTCGGATATGCTCTTCACGGTGAAGGGCCCGACGGCTGGAGCTGTACTCATGGAGTGGAACATCAAAGAGTCATCCCAAGGATCTGCGGCAATGTGGGATTCACACTTCAGGATTGGCGGAGCAGGTGGCTCAGATTTGTCTTTGACGGACTGTCCTCAGGCTGGTGGCTTTCAGGAGAAGTGTATGGCTGCATCGATGCTGCTTCATGTCACCGAACAGGCAAGTGGATATTTTGAGAACGTTTGGGCTTGGACTGCTGATCAGTGAGTTTCTTCCCCCTTTGTTCTATCCTGACTTGAGTTGCTAAGCCAGCTTCAGTGATATTGATGCACCACTCGGAAGTGCCCTGACCTCGACATCTGCCTCTCTGAACATCTTCAGTGGCCGAGGGATGCTTATAGAGTCTAAGGGTCCGACGTGGCTGTATGGCACCGCCTCTGAGCACAACGTTTTGTACCAGTACGAGCTGTCTGGAGCCGAGAACATCTACATGGGACACCTACAAACAGAAACCCCGTATTTTCAACCAGCTCCCAATGCCTTACAGCCGTTCCCTATAGGCAAGTTCCCGGCAGACCCAAATTTCAAGGACTGTGTCAATGAGACATGCAAAGAGTCATGGGGCTTGCGAATCATAGACTCCAGGAACGTCTTCATCTACAGCGCTGGCATGTACAGCTTTTTCAACAATTACGGACAAGGTTGCATCGATTCAGAAGATTGCCAGGAGCGATTGTTCAGAATCGAGAGATCAAAGCATGTGTGGATCTTCAACATCTTCACAAAGGGTACTAAAGAGGTTGTCAGCAGTTTCGGGTATGTTCTTGTCTGTTCCTTTGGGATTGTCGTCTTGTGTCTACCCTCAACTAACGTGATCGCGAAACAGTGAGATTCCATCAGTGCCGTTCAACTTTACTGCTAAATCGTAAGTTTTTTTCCAATCCTAAACTTGAGAAGCAGGCTCTCACATCCATTCAGTGGATTCACAAGCGAAATCGGCGTTTATTTGCCGTATGCAGGTAGCGGATCCGCGACAAATACAACCGTGGTCTTTGTCGATCCGTCCATCTGGACCAATCCAAAGCCCGATGTTCATTGCGCACCGCCTTGTATCATGGTCCTTCCCCCAAGCACGTTGAGTTCCGCAGTTACTGTCACATTTCCCCCTCTCACGACTACTCTTCAAGTTGGATGGACGACTACGGTGGATGGATCATCCAAATTCACGACTACCATCGAGACTACCACTATCACGATTCCGGCCATCACAACTTCGGTGATCAGCTACTGGAACTATAACGTGACTTCCAGCTCGAGTACTTCCTCGAACGATTCATTTATTATTTTCCCTGTGACAAGCATCCACCCGCCACCGTTTACGATCACCGAAACGTACCCACCGAACATTAAGTTGCCACCTGCAACGAGAACGATCTTCCCACCCCCATGGCCATATTCAACGGCATCAGTGTCAGATCCAACTACTACTCCGACAACCCTGCCGCCAGGGTTTACATTTCCTCCAGACCCAACCCTCCCCATAATCACGACCCAGCCCAGACACCCGGTCTTTCCCGTCACCACATGGGTACCAGGCCCGACGGTAACTATTATCAATGGCAAGTCTGAGCCTGTAGTCCCTTGCTGGAGCTGGTTCATATTCTTTTGCCCACCAGACATAGGTGGCTGGGTGCTCAGCGGATGGGATATCGGCATATACCCCCCCGCACCACCTCCACCACCAGGTCCGCCGCCAGGACCCAATCCGCCACCGGCCATCTCATTTCAACCGATACCATGGCCAGAGATCACGATTGGTCCCGATCACATCCCCACTTACCTTCCTCATGATCCTGACGACGAACCATGCGAGACGGAAGAAGCAGAGCTGTGCACAACAACCGTGTCCATCGGTACTGCACGGCGCCGGAATAACAAGAGGAATTCACAGCAGTTCGGAACATCCACTAAGATCGTTATGATTGATGGAAAAGTTGTTAAAAGACAGCAGGACGCAACAAGGACTACGACGGTCGCATCGTGTCTTACCGTCACGGGATGTCATGTCCGAGGCACAGACCTCACGACGACGACTGTCGAACCTACAGCAACACCGGCTCCGTATATCGTTTACCCCGCGAGCCCTATCTTTGTGGGGAACCTGAGGACCGCGCTTTTGGCTTTGCCTGGCGGATTTTACGAGAGTGTCTCACCGACGCTGGGCACTATGTTCTTCTTCATGAATGGCATCACGGCTCCTGACGTAGAAAGACTGCAAGCACAGTCGGCGCAGCTGGGTATCCAGGATATATACATGCCGCACGGTATGTTGACGCGTGGCGAGGCATCGTTTCTCAATCCTGTTATTGAAGCAGTGTCAGTCCCAGAGGACGAGACTTCCATATGGCACGCCAACATGACTGAGAAATTCGGAATTGATACAGCAGCTGATATCATAGCCCTTCGCAAACGTGCGGAAGCCAGTGATAGTAACACGAAACCCGAGATGGCCGCCTTGTCGTGGGGCCCAGAGTCGGCCAGCCCCAACCAGGACGGGAACTTCTACTTTGACGATTCCCTAGGCGAAGGCACGTTCCTCTACAGCGTCGACTGGGGCGCGTCATTGTCGCACACTGAGCTGTCAGGTTTGAAGCCCTCTGCCATTCTCGTAGAACCTTATCCACCGACGGTTGTAGGCGACAATCCTTCCGGCGGGACAAAGCCAGGGTTCCATGGAACATGCATGCTAGCCAAAATGGCCGGTAAATCGCTTGGTTCGGCACGCAAAGCTACAGTGTCTTTTACAGCGATCAACTACGAAAAGTCCGTATACGAGCACTTCATCGACGCTCTCCTGAAAGTGCACGACGATATTGCGAAGAATTCTCGCGGGAAGAAATCCGTCGTGAACATGTCGCTTTCCTTCCAGGTCTTTCAGCAGGGCGTTGAAATTGGAGCACCATTTTCGTCGACTGTTAGCGCGGCGTTTGTGGACAAGATGGCGTTCATCATCAGATCTCTGATCGCTATGGGTGTTGTGGTGACCACTGGGTCCGGCAATCGAGGAAACTCCCCAATTGATGGATACCCGGCGAAGTTCAAGGATCCTACGGACCGCAACCACATCCCGGATCTCATTGTTGTTGGTTCTACGACGTACTACGGCCAACGTGGTCCTCAGTCGCAGGACGCCGACTATATCGATATCTGGGCTCCCGGTCAACACGTGACGTGTACCGATCCTGAATTGGGCGTGGATTCGTACCGTAGCGCTGCAAAGGGCACGTCGATTTCCTCGGCGGTCGTGGCAGGATTGGCAGCGTACCTTCGTGGTCTTAATCCAGCCTTGACTGATGCACATGAGGTAGCTAGCCTCATCAAGCAGCTCGGCTGGGGCCGTCCAAAATATTTGGGACCAAACGACCCAGGTGTCTATCCCAAAATGGTCTGGAATGGTCAGACCAACGGGCGTCCATCTCCTTGCATTGGTGCGAGCAGCAACAAGAAACGGCAGGATGACAGCGGCGAGGCTGAAAGTTGTATCCTCCCCGGCAATGGTGGCTCCTCGCGCAAGCCCCTGACGTTTTCATCGGGCGCTCCCTCCCCAACATGCACCGGAAATAATTGCGGTAGTTACTGTACGGGCTTCTTCTGCTCGGCACCATGCTCGACTTCCTGCGGTCCGCCACCAGACAATCCAACACAAACGCGGAACCCAGATTTTCTAGACCCAGCAAACCCAGACAGTTGCCAAAACACCAACAATCCTAACTTCGGCAATTGTGAAGGGCAAGCATTGATCCCGCCCTGCCAAACCACGACCATTAGCGGAACAGTAGGCTGCTACACATCCACCTCCAGCAGCTCAACGCCGCCGCCGACACCAGATCCAACTCCCCCTCCGGCACCAGCACCACCGCCAAATCCCACGACACCCTTGGAGATGAAGTCTGTTGTGTGTAACAACGAGGCAAATTTCCCCGGCCACGCAGACATCAATCCAGTGTTCCAAAGTAGCTTCGCGGACCGGTATTGCGAAGTTGACACGGGCGACAGCAACATCGATACCATGGGTCCTGGGGACCCGCCGCTTGGAGTCACAAGGTCAGATACATTCAACATCAACTACTTTTACCAGATTCAGTGGCTCGATGGGTGTCAAACAACAGTCGCGAGGCAGGATGTCCATGATCCGCTTGGTGATGGATCGCATGGTTGCCCTGATATTCTAAATGATGCCTTCTCGAATTGTAAGCTTGCCCTGGATAATATCTAACTCTTCTTGACAAAGCCCAGTATACTAATACTCCACATAGGTAACAATGGTGGCGTCGGTGGATACATTGATGTTGGATGTTTGAGATACGAATTTGATGGAGGATTTTGAGGTTCGTGGTACATGTTGTAGTGAGGCACAGTCTGGCAAGGCGTTAAATAGAGGAAATATGGATTTTATATGGGGTGACTATTCTAGCAGTATGATATCGAGTTTCAAACGAGACGGAGTAATACTCACCAACAAGTTTAGATTAACCTGATCTGGAGCAACCATGTAAGCCTTGTCAAGCGATTTCCAAACTAGCTGGTTCTGCATACCGGTTGTTGATGACACTGGCTCATCTTATTCATTCACAGGTTTTCGTTGGCTTTTTCTGGCTTTTTGATGTTCGGTTGATCAACATCCCGTTTTGCTAGAGGGTTGTGAATTTTCATGTCCACCTCATCCGCGTCGTTCATTCTGTTTGTGCCGCTTATCACGTTCGCGTCGTGCACGATATTCCGTGAATGAGTTTGCTGCGAAGTCATCGTGGGCTGATAATGCAAGTACTCTACGGTACGAACATACGAATAGACTAACGATAGTTTTGCAGTTCATCGACCGTATTCAAGCCTCCTGGGAAGTTGTAGAAAGGGGTGTTCGAACTTCCGGCATTCTCGGCTCCAAAGATATATGACCATGACTCTTTCACAAAACCAACTATAATAATAACCAGGCCAGCGTTGCTTGCGTACCCGAGTGATATGGTTGTCAATTGATCAGGTTCGCGATGATCAGTCCAATCCGAAGCGGCATTTGGGAGAACGTTGGTAAGAATGAAATCCTGAGCTGCATCAGCAAGCTGTACGATGGCATCGATGAGTATATCAAGCAACTCGATAGCTGCGGCAAGTAAGATAGAACTCTCAGCACACTCAAAGTGCAGTCTTATTGGTAGTTCACGGGATATCGACGTTCAGATGTCGCAGTAATAAAGATTTTAAATTTGTATGACGGCGCAACAGTCCTCCCAGCACTCTCAACCGTGATGGTCCGATGCTGCGCGATAGTAATGAACCACACTCACTTGGACCAGATTGTCCACTCCTTGAAGATTGTCCTACAGCCGACTGTCTCGACGGGGGCGCTGAGGTGTACCGTGCCTTAACCTAGGCCTGAACGTCTGCGCCTCTCATCTTGACAAGTGACCCGAGGTGCACACGCATGAAGTTCATGTCATACAAGATCCAGCCATTGTTTCGATCTACGGCATCGTGTTGGTACAGCTCGGAACCACGTGTGTAAAGGCGCCTCCGTCCTCGCCAGTGTCGCAAAGCAAGAGTATAGCTCATATGGTTTGGAGGAGGCTTGCATTCGATCGATTGGGACGCGGTGCTGTCGACGACGCTTTGGGTGGCGGGTCGTGCCGACGGAGTTCTTTATGCGTTCGCAATGCGATTTTCGGAGCGGATTTGCATAGCGGTTTAGCAGTAACTTATGGAGATACTCGAGATATAGCATACTCAGCCCACCAATTGTGTGTGGTCGCTTGTTTGGGAAGATTGCAGCTGCCTATGCCACGCGCATATCGTCTCTTAAGGACATTATCGCTATGGTATACTATCGCGGCCTCTACCTGGACCGCGCCAAAGCTGAGGAGGAGCTGCGGCGATACGACCATCGTATCGGCATCATTGTCATTGACAGCCGTCGCCGATTAGCTTGCAGACGTGCTGACGGGTTACAGCGTATGCGTTCGCGGGCTGCGCATCGGGCCGGCCTTTCATTCGCACTACATGGTCCCCGTATCGGCGCTGTAAGTGTCGGCACCACGGAGGTGTTGGTGGACGCAAACGAAGCGCGTCTTGTGCCGCATGTCGTTCAGCGTGACTGCACAGCGTGCTGTGGCGAAGAGTACGGGTTCTAGGTATTATGTTTAAGACGCCGTGACATGTCAGGACCTCAGAAGTTTTAGTCCATGAAACACAGCAAAACCTAGGTTGCGATGTATCTCGTCTCTCCACATCGTAGATACTGCGATCGGTCAGAAACGATCTGCGAACTTGTGATTGACGCTAGTGAGCTTATGTGCAGGTACGCTAGCCCGTCTTGTTAGTAGCTTGTAACACAACCGAGTCGTTCCCGCGTCCCAGTCTTCGTGTGGGAAGTGCCTACATTTCTTACCTCCGAGTCACGATTAATAGGCCAAGCAGTCGATCTAGGTACTTGCATCGTGCTATAATTTAGGTGTATCATCAATGGAGTACTCGATACATCAAAGTCCGGTGGACACATCGGCCTCCGCTTCTGTAGAGCAAGTCGCAGCCGCTGCAAAGCTACCATCAACATGCTTCAGCTCTCGGCGACTAAACGCGACGACATTTCTCATTGTGGAAGACGACAAGTGGCGCGAGAGCCCTTTCATATATGCCAAAGTCTATGACTCTGTCATTGTTCTGCTTGATACGGGATGCGGAGGGGCGTCGAAGGATCCAGACGTTCAGTTGAAATCACTTCGCGCATTCATTGAGACATATCCAGTCTCGGACAATGAAGACGAGCCGATCAACCCCACGGCAGAGAAAGACTATATTGTGATTTGTACCCACTGTCATTATGATCATATCGGTAAGAATTTCGGTCGCCATTTCTGAAGGTGTGAGTCTAAAGCCATGAGTAGGTGGCATCGAACAGTTCAAAGACGACCCGAAGTCTGCAATCTGGGCCAGTGCATATGACCGAGATTTCATCGATGACGAGACTATGCTACCGACTCATTCTCTATGTCGATTCGTCGGCATGCAGACCCCTCGATACAAAGTTACACACTGGGCAGCCGACGGAGAGCACGTCAGGTATGGTAACAACGGTTTAGACTTGGGATTAGTCGTTTACCAGACTCCGGGTCACACTCCAGATGAGCTCGCGGTATGGGACCCGGTGGAACGGGTTCTGTTCGTTGGCGATACGGCATATGAATGGGGCCCAATCTTGTTTCCTTTTGAGGGTAGCATCCCGCTGTATAAGGAGAAGCTAAACAAGTTACGAAGCCTTGTCCGAGATCTGAATGCAGGCCACAGAGGGAGTGGTAAGTTATAGCTCGACATCCGATTATTTGCACATACTAATAGCTTTGATCTCAGATGTCTTAATCAATTCGTCTTTGAAACTGCTACCGATAAACCCTAACAAGATCAAGCGAGTGAGCCTAGCAAGCGGCCATACAACCAGCGATGCCGACGCAGAATTCTTTTTGGACGAGGTCTATGAGTTCCTGTGTAAAATCGAGCAAGGGGAGGTTGAATCAAGACCCTGGAGAAAGTTTCGTGGCGAGGAAGAGGTGTTGTATGAGAGGGAAGACGGCAAGATCTCGTTTGCCAGCTCTAGAAACAAGTTTGTCGAATTCACGCACAAGCCAGAAACAGGCTGCTGTCTAATGTCATAGGTTTAGAATAGAATTGACACATCTACAAGCATGCAAAGAGCCTTTGCAAATCTCTTCAACTTTGAAACACCTAGTGACCACATACCAATAAATGAACATCGTTTTCGCTATGTGATAGGTTCAACATCCATGCTTTATATCAATTCGTTACATTGTATTTCAATATTGAAACCTACAGATCTTGGTTCGTGTATTTTTCATATGATGTCACCAGCCGCCTGCTGCTTTTCGAAATTTTGTCGCAGAGCAACCCAGCAGCCAGACTCTAGCGGCGAGTCCAGCGTCCGTTGCCTTGCATACATATTTTGCCCTGCCGAGACTCATATCTACTTGAAAATGCTCTCGGATTGATTGAGACCCTAGTAGTGTGGAAATTGTGCTCGCCCGGCTGATTTGAGGGAAAATGAGCTTTCTCCCGCCCACGAATCACGAGGCGACTAACGATAGGTGCCGTATCCTAACTTGCAAGGGTTACACAGAACGACCAAGCTACCCCAAGCTTCGTCCGAGCATGCTTGGACAGCCAAGAGACCCTTGGAAGACTTGAGGTTAGAGCGCGGGGTCCCCGCAAATGGGGTGGAGATGAGTGACGGCGCTAATAAGATTGAACAGTGCACATAAGACTTGGCATGCCGGAGAAACTATCGAGCATGGTTGCGACCAGTTTTCACGGGATAATGTAGGATAATGCCAGATCTGCATTGGCAAGGGAACGATTACATCTGTATAAATAT
Source organism: Dothidotthia symphoricarpi CBS 119687 (assembly GCF_010015815.1). NCBI lineage: Eukaryota > Fungi > Ascomycota > Dothideomycetes > Pleosporales > Dothidotthiaceae > Dothidotthia > Dothidotthia symphoricarpi. The sequence continues at coordinate 959,533 of NW_022985027.1, forward strand.
GTCTTGCCCTGTGTACACCAAGTATCCACTTACTGGTTGTTTGCGCTTCCTACGCGGAACCTGAAATTACAACAATGAAGTCCTTTTCTATACTTCTTGCGGTCGCAGCTTCCGTTTCTGCACTTTCTGTTGACTACAATGCAAACCCAGCAGGCTCCTCTATAAACCTTCCGCGATCTGATACATCTGCTTTCCGATTTCCTCTCTTGACTCGAGGAAACCACAAGAAGAAAAAGGATAATTGGGGTAACGCTGTTGAGAAGGATCGCAAGAAGATCACCATTCGTGCCTCAAAGCACGACCGGGACGATATCAGCGATGACTTCCTTTGGGCTATCAAGAAAGCGAACCATGGTGGCCTTGTGCATCTGGAAAAGGGCAAAAAATATATCATCGGAAAGAAGTTGGATTTGACGTTCTTGAAGGACGTGTACGTCAAGATTGACGGTGAATTGAAGGTTTGTCTCGACTGACAAACGTTGTTTTATCAAGGCTTACACACTTAGTTCACCGACGACATCGACTACTGGCAGAAAAACAACTTCTATTACGACTTCCAGAAGAGCATCACGTTCTGGGTCTGGGGTGGAAAGTCAGGCTTCCGAGAGTTCTTGTGAATTGGAAATGTGTGCTGACCAATATATATAGAGACGTGAAAATCTTCGGCTCTGGCGTGATCAACGGTAACGGACAGGCCTGGTGGGACGGCTTCTCTGGTGCAGAGATCCTCGACCCAAACAACAAGTTCTATCGCCCGATATTGTTCCTCACAGATAACGCGACCAATATCGAGATCGCTGGACTTCATCTCAAAGACTCTCCATGCTGGACTACCTTTCTGGTGCGCACAAAGAACGTTGTGTTTGACGACATCTACATTGACGCTGTCTCAACCAACATATCGGTAAATCCAGATCTTCCGATTGCGTGAGTATTCTCATATTGACATTCCAATACAGTCTTTGCCCAAGAATACCGACGGTTTCGACTCACTCAACGTCGACGGCTTGACCGTTACCAACACCCGTGTCAATGTTGGCGACGATTGTTTCAGCCCAAAGCCCAACACTACGAACATATTCGTCAAGAATCTCTGGTGCAACGGCACGCACGGCGTTTCTATGGGTTCTATTGGCCAGTATCCTGGTGTCAAAGACTATATCAGCAACGCCTGGCTGGAAAACATCACTTTGCTCAATGGCCAGAACGGCGCCCGCCTCAAAGCCTGGGCTGGCCCCAATGTCGGCTATGGATACATTGACAACATTACGTACAAAGACATCCACATTGAGAACACAGACGCACCCGTCGTACTGGACCAGTGTTACTTCAACATCAACGAGACTACGTGCGCTTCGAACCCAAGTAAGGTCAACATTACCAACGTCAACTTCCTCAACATCTATGGGACGAGCAGCGGGAAAAATGGCAAGGTCGTTGCAGATCTCACATGCAGTCCGGGAGCGACTTGTAATGGGATTCATCTCGAAGGAATCAATATCACGAGCCCGGCTGGAGGTCCACCTCAGATTGTCTGCGAGAACATCCAAGGAGATATCGGCGTTGCGTGCATTCCTGCAAGCGAAGCAGACGATTAAAATACAGCTCTTTATAACTATTTACCAATTCAAAGAGTTGAAACACGCTAGATGTATAAGCGCTGTCACTAACAGCATTTGTAAAATTGAATCGAGACTTACTCTCATTGGATGTGATTATGAAATTTCCAGAGATCGTTGAATTGATTACGTTCTCTTGCAACGAAGACATGCCGAAAAAAACATGAACCAAGTTGTTGAGAAGATCTACTATACCGCTGAGATTGTGAGTGCGAACATTGTTGGCAATCCTATTAACGTAAACCTCTTGTGCCTTCCAGTTATCGCTTCTCAATGCGCAAAGTGATCAAGACAATTTTCAATCTACTCTTTCGGCATTTTATCAAGAAGGCTACTTAGATATTTGTTGGTCTATCTTTGCTTGTAAACTAGGTATCGCTGTCGGACCGCTCTTCCTCGTCTACAAACTACGCCAGAGAAAGCTCTCTAAGACTACCTATAAACAGTCCAAAGCCTACTTTCTAATCATGTTCGGTTCTACCAAAGAGCGTACCGGCCTTTAGAACGGAATCTTTGTCGTTTAGAAAATTTATCCTAATCTAGTTATTGTATTTGTTAAGGTTTTTACCGCGATTAGATTTGCCTTCTTAGTAGTACTTTTCTATTTTCTAGACGATAGTATTGTTGTTAGGATTAACTAGCGTATTTATTAAGGTATTACGTGCTTATTTATTATCCTTTATTATATCTCTAGATATCTAATCTACTAGAGATAGATAGTTAAGCTTCTGCTATATAAGAGTATTAATATCTTTAATAAGACTTATAATAGTTATAAGCCTTTATTACTATATAGATATTAGACTAGTTATGTTTAGTGCTAACTTAGGCACTTATATTTATAAGGTACTAGAGTCTATAATCTTTAACTATACTAGCCTAAGCTAGTAGACTAGAAGGTATCTATTAGATTTTTATTTTATATATAGACGTATTTATAGGTATACTTACTTAGAGTATAGTAAAGTATTACCTTTTTAAGTATTTTAAATAAGACGTGTATTTTAATTTAGTATAGTAGTACCTTTTTCTATTTCTATTAAATTAACCTTAGTAAAATTAAGACCTCTACTTACTTTAGAAGTTTAGATACTTATACCTATAGTAATTTAGGTTATATCTTTTACTTAGTTAAGAGTAGAATTTTCTAAGCTCTTTATAGTATAAGTACTATAATAGTAACTTCTAGAAGTAAATATAGAAGTAAATATAGTTTCTAGTTTATAGGCTTTATTAGTAACTATACTATAATATACTAGTGTACTAGAGTATTATATACTATATATAAAAATAAAATAAGCTTTTACCTATTATATATAAGTAAATAGGTATTATTATAATAGGCTAGGCCTAGTAAAATCTTAGTAAGTAAAGCCTTAAAGCTTAGTAGGCCTAACTACTAATACCTATACTACTACCTATACTTTAAAAACTCTAAGTATACTACTAAAAGAACTATAAGTAAAGAAAAACTAGTACTATAGATTTTTAGTAAATTTATTTAATTTATACTAGTAACTACTCTATATATATTAGAATTAGGGATTTTAGTTTAAAATCCTTATAGAATAGGTATATATATAATCTATATTACTAGTGTAAAATTTAAAAGTTAAGATATAAAAGTCTACTTTTAATAAAGTAAAATTTAAAAGTTAAGATATAAAAGTCTACTTTTAACCTAGTAAAATTTAAAAGTTAAAATATAAAAGTCTACCTCTAACCTATATATATTAGGATTAGGGATTTTAGTTTAAAATTCTTATAGAATAGGTATATATATAATATATATTACTAGTGTAAAATTTAAAAGTTAAGATACAAAAGTCTACTTTTAACTAGGTAAAATTTAAAAGTTAAGATACAAAAGTCTACTTCTAACCTAGTAAAATTTAAAAGTTAAGATATAAAAGTCTACCTCTAACTTAGTAAAATTTAAAAGGTAATATACTAAAGTCTACTTCTAATAAAGTAAAATTTAAAAGTTAAGATATAAAAGTCTACTTTTAACCTAGTAAAGTTTAAAAGTTAAGATATAAAAGTATACTCTTAGCCTAGCAAAATACATAAGTTAAAAGGTAGAAGTTAGAATATAATAGTCTACTTTTAACCTAGTAAGATTTAAGAGTTAAGATATAAAAGTAAACTAAAGAAAGTAAAATAACTTTAACTTATAATAATACTAGAAATACCTTTCTTTATACTAGAATATTTAAAACGTAAGTTTAAATATAATAATAATAATAAAGGTAGAGTAATAATTTAATATAACTTTACCTTACTAACCTAGTCTTAACTTATTAAACTCTAAAGTAAAGGTATTAGCTAATAAAACTATACCTATATTAAGTACCTTTCTTATTCTACCTTACTATATAATCCTCTTCTCTCTTTCTTATACCTTATACCTATTTCTAACCTACCTTCTCTATTTATTAGGCCCTACTAAGCTTCTAGAGTAGATAGTGCTGTAAGAGAAGTTATATATACTAGTATAGTAGTATATATTCTCTAGAAGCTATAGAACTAGTCTATAGTAATTTATCTATTTCTACTAATCTACTACTATATATTCTAAATACGTTACTTATTATATTAAGATCTTATATTTAAATTACTTACTCTATAGAGTAACCTATTTTAAAATATTAGTACTAGAAACTACTAACTAAGGTTCTACTGCCTAAATAAAAGTAAGGAACCCTTCTTTATAGGATAATAAGTAAGATAAAGGTACCTAAATTCTATAAGAAACCCTCTTAGAGATTCCTACTATAAGATATCTAATAGTAGAACCCTAACTATTATTCTTATTAATAGTAAGATAGGTTAAGGGTATAGATAGTACTATAAACCTAAATATAAACTAAAATAGTAGATTAAGCTATAATAAACTAGAGAACCTTATCTTAATTCTACCTATTCTACCTATTAACTTAGTAGTAGCAGAGCTAGCTCTCCTTCTATAATAGAAGAAAGAAAAATAAGATAAAAAAGAACTAGTATACCTAAGAGCTACTAAAGCAGTGTATAAACTAAAAGACCTATTACTTCTTCTTTATACTAGAATCCTAACTATAGCTATAATTTCTATTTAATTAGTAGCCTTAGTAAGCCTACTGTAGTAGAGCAACATAGGAAGTATATCTAAAGGAGTATCGGAGTAAGATTATATAACGCAGGTTATGTAATCTAGGATTAGTACATAGCAATTAAGCCTCTAATAGGAGCTTAACAGAGAATTAACTAATAATATACTTATCCTATCTAGCATTAAGCTATACGTGCCTAAAGAGGCGTTAAAGACCTCTCCTCTACATATAGTAACCTACGCAGGGAATAAAGAAGCTTTCTATTTATAGCTATTTAGGCACGATACTAAATTGTTCTTGTAATACATTTATCTAGAGAGTAATTAATTTTTAGTAATAATAATAGGACTTTAGTAAGTCTAAGTTAAGGATTAAAAGACTAATATAAGATAGGTACAATACTAGATTATATTTAGTACCTAAGAAATAGTACTTTAAGAACTTAACAAGGTATTAGTATACCTCTAGGAAATTTAGCAACCTTACAACTAGGGATTGTGCTAGACCTAGAAAACTAAGGAGTTGCCTCTAAAGAAGCTATTAACGTAATAGCTAGTATACTAGTTACGCTTAGACAACTTTTAGAGATTATTTTACTACTATAAAACTTATGCAATTAGTGCACAACCTACAGTTATACTTAAGTACTCTTTAGCAATAAGAATTAGCTAAGGAATAATTAGAAGGAAGAGATTAAGGGTAGTAAGTGCTGCTAGGTGTAGATAAAAAGGAGAAGAATAAATAAGGTAAGAAGCTTGCTAACAAAGAAGAGATATATAATAGTAATAATAACTTTCCTTGTAATCTTTTCTACTACAAAGACCTTTTAGAGATTTTTACTTCTTCTTTCTATAGCAGTTAAGACAGTTCTTACTGCTTACTTATTACTTATCTTTGCAATTCTTATTTATACCTTTCTTATTTTTAAGATAACTAATAATCTCTTGCTAATAGGTTATACCCTAAACACTAACCCTTCTACTAAGTATCTATTATTTAACGTAGGTTAATTGTTAGCTCCTCTAACGTAAGCCTAGAGAGAAAAACCTAGGAACAACTTAAGTAATAATAAAACTCCTAGCCTATTTAAAGGTAAGGCAAAACTTCTAAAGCCTAATACTAAATTAATAAACCTAACTGCCCTGTTTCTAGTAAATATAGCTTAAATAATAGTAATGCTTGTTTAGAACTAATTAAAGCTTAGCTAGGCACCTTTCCCTACTAAGTATATACTAAGTTTTAATAGTACTAAAGTTACTGTTTTTATTAAGTAATATAAGGAAGTTACTCTGTATTATAGCTTCTTAGAGATTAACAAGATCTAATAAGTAATTACCTACTGCTAGTAAAGGTAGAAGAATATTATTTATTACTCTAAGGAATACTAAACAGCCCTTAAAGGCAAAGACTAGGATATACTAAGAGAAGCCCTCTAACGCAAATTCAGAAGTAATAATAGCGCCTAACAGGAGGAATAAATTAAGTTCTTTAAACAGTAGCTCTGCAAATACTAGTTAAGGAAGGATCTTAATATCTAATAATACCTTAAGGAGTTTAAGATTAGATTAGAGTAATGCATCTCTGTAGGTACTGTTAAGAGCAAGAAAAAGGGCTTCTACCTTGTTAAGAGGCTCCCTCTTAACTACGCTACTAGAGTCTTAAGTAAGTTTAGTCTGTCTATAACGCGCTATTAGGAGTTTAAGTTTAGCTAGATTAGTAAATTTCTTAGCTACTAAGTAAATATTAAGGAAGAAGTACGCCTACTAAACCTTAATAAGGCTATAAAAAAGTTTAGCCTAACCTAAGAATTCTAATCTTATATCCCTAAGACCTGTTTAGACTACTAGCTATTAGACATTACTAGGATAACTTAGTCCTAATTAGCTCCTCTAACAACCTATTAAGTTCTCTAGATAACTATTAGCAAGAAACCCTAGTAATTGCCTCTAGGAGTTCTAGCTACCTAGTATAAAGTTAACTTATTAACTAATAAGTTGTATTAACTTAAGATTAGTTAGGCTAACTTTATTTTAGTATAATAGACACTACGTAAGACTAAGCTGTTATTAAACTAAAGTATTGTAACCTATGTATAAACTCTGTTAAATTAGAGGGTTAGTAAAGCTTAGCTATAAAGTACAGTTATACTAGGCAATAACTACTACCTAAGGAATTAGGCAGCTTTCTATAATATAATAGTAAATTGGAATACTGTTCCTTTAGAATTAGGATATAATTAACAGGAAACTCTAAGTTAAGCTGCTTAGAACGCTTAAATGCTATTTACCTGTTTTGTATATAAGAAGGTTAGTTATAGAAAAGCTAACTGCCTATTAATTACCTAGTTAATTAAGAATAGCTAGTGCTACTAAGATACTAACTAATAACTTATCTAGGGCACTGTTTCCTCTCTCTAGGGGCGTGTTACAAACCTAGGTATAAATAGTTAGATTAATCCTATCCTCTTAAATATTAAGTAGATATAGCTAAAACAGGACCTTAATCCTCTTACTACAAAGGCTAAATAGGGAAGGCCAGTAGAATTAATAGCTATTTAGAATAATTTTATAGTTACTAGTCTAAACCCTAACTAAGACTTAGGCGCAATATTAGCTAAAGACTATAAAGCTTTCTAAGAAGCCTCTATAAACTTAAGTAGTAATGTTTAATTATTTTAATACCTAATGTTCTACTGCTTAAACGCTAAGCTTTTAGCTACTTAAATCTAACAAAAAGGACCTTTATAAAAGCCTATTAATAAGAAAGTACTAGGTACTCCTAAGGTAGCAAAGCCAGTGCTAGTTACTATTGCTAAATAGCCTGCTAATAATTAATCGATTTAACTAAGAAGCTAGCAGTAGAAGACTTAAGCTCTGCCTACCCCAAATACAACCTTTGCACTAATATTAACCCCTTAGAACTATATTAAGAATTTGGAAATAACTAATACTCTGCCCTAAAGAAGAGTTAGACCTAAAAAGGCTTGTTTCTCTAAACACATCTTAAGTACTACTAATAAAGTAATACATACTATTATATTAGTACCTATAGTAATACCTATTAGAGCACTACTTAGAAATATAGCAGAAGTCTAAAAGAAAATATTCTAAAATACATATACCTAAGAAGAGTTTAAAGCTATCTAAAATAACTCTGTTTAGGCAATAGAAGTAGAGTCTAATAATAAGTTAAGTACAGAGGAAGAATACTCCTAACTTACCTTTAAGTCCTATATATCTAGTGTAAATACGCAGTTAGTTCCTAACTATATTCTTATTAAAGCCCTGTTAAGTAGAGTAGACTAATATTACTTAATGTTAGCAGTCTATTAGAATAAGCCTAAAGTTAATAAGGTCTAATTAAGTATTAATTAAACACTAAATAATTCCTAGATTAAAGCTAATATATAATTAAAAACTTTAGCTAGAAGAGAGTATAATAAGTAAGCTAGTATTAAATACATCTGCCGTAACTACCTAAAGGTTCTAGTTAGTATATTAGGAAATTACTTTCTAAGTCTCCTTAACTTAGGAGCGGAGCTGAATACTATTTAACAAGAAACTGCTAATAACGCAATGCTGCCTATTGCAACACTCCCTTAGAAAATAAGGAATGTAAAAATAGTCTTAGCTAATAGTATATTGGGCGGTTTCCTTAAGATTGTATAGGGAGCTGTTATAATAGTAGGATTAATCTCTATTTAGATAAACTTCTTTGTTATTAATTACTATACTAATGTAATTATTCTTAGTAACCCTTTTCTGTCTAATACTTAAGCAAAGCTTAAATATACTTTAAATAGCCTTACTTACTGCTAAATCTAGAGTAAGGAAGGTAATATAAGTATAAGATTTGTGTGTACAAAAGGTAATTATATTAATACCTAAGGAGTTGCAGTTTAATTGCTGGGAAAAGGCAGAGGGATATAAAGTCCAGTATTACATCCCCTTAATAATAATAAATTAAAAGCCTAGAGTAAATATACGTTAACTTAACCTAGCTGCAGTAGAACAAGACTGCAGCTTTAATAATAAGTATAGTTAGCAATTAGTAGTTAATAAAGGCAATAAAACCTGCTATCCTAATAAAGGATTGTTTCTTTGTATAGCTAAATATTAGCAGTGTTAGCTGAGATAGTATTGGAAACATCCTCTTTTAAGATAATACAGGTATTATAATAGTTGCTTATAAGGACCTTTCTCTAACTACTACTTATAAAGTACTTAGTAGTATAGTTAATATACTTAGCAGCAAATATTTAACTTATTCTGCAAAGATCTTTTGGGAAGATTTCCTAGAAGAACACCTACTAATTTAAATTAATATAATGCATAAGCAGAAAGAAATCAAGGTTAAACCTATAGACTACTTAGGCTAAGAACCTTGTATAATTAATAGTTAAATTAACTAGAAGAAGAGAGCTTAAGCATGGTAAATACCAAACTAGGACTCTACTAGAGCCCCTTTCTAATAATACTTTAAACCAAGATACGTATCTTTCCCTAGAGGAATATAGCTAACACCTAAGAGACTATTAGAAATAAAGATATTAGACAATCTCTAGTTAAGAAAAAGGGACCTACTTATTAAGATGCTCTATTAGAGAGAGGCAGCTCTTGCTTAGGACTTCTTAGAATCTAGTTAGATTAGCTATAAAGTATCTTCTCTAGTAATAATTAATACAGTACTGCACAAAGCCTAGCAAGCTAATTAATTTCAGCTCCTAAGGAAGCTTCGGGATACAGTAATTAAGATAGTACAGTAATAAATTAACTAAGGGACTCTTAAATTATGTAAAAGTTAATATCACAACCTATATTTCCTAGTTAAGAAAAAGAATTAGGACTATTAACTTATTAATAATGCCTAGAAAATAAATAGAGTTATAATTTAAGATGCAAACCTACTTCTAAACCCTAATAAGTTTACAGAAGAATTTACTAGCTGCTTTATTATGTCCTTTACTAACTTCTTTTTAGGATATAATTAAATAGAACTTAATGTTTAATTAAGAGATATTACTGCGTTCTACACCCCCCTTAGACTTATAAGGTAGTGTACTTTGCCTTAAGGAGCTACAAATTTAGTTACTAAGTTTATTTAGGTTATAACAAAGATCTATTAGGAGTATATCTCTATAGTATATATGCCTTACCTTAATAACGTGTGTATTAAAGGCCTAAAGACTAATTATTAAGAATAAGAAGTTAAGCCAGAGATCTAATAATATGTTGCAGAGTATATTATAAACATTAATTAAGTGCTAGCTAATATTAAAAGGGCTGGCGCAACTATTTTAGGATATAAATCTAACTTCTGTTACTCTTTAATAATAATAGTTAGCTATTAGGTTAATTGCTATAGCTAACATCCTAATAACTAGAAGGTTAAGAAGATTATAAAGTAGCTAGCTTATACTTGTACAAAAGATATTTAAGCTTTCCTAGGTATCTATGTCTACTATAAAGTCTAGATTTTTAACTTTGCTCTAATAGCTAATCTGTTATTTAGCCTACTCTAAAAGACAGTCGCATTTAAATAGACTAAGGACTATTAAGCTTTAATAAATGCTCTAAAGTAAGCTCTTTGCTCCCTACTAGTACTTATATTAATTAACTATTTAGTGCCCCTCTAATTAATTATCCTTGCAGTTAACAGTAGTAAGAAGGGCTAGGGTGCTACCTTAATGCAGGAAGGTAAGGGTAAAAAGTGACACCCTGTCTAATTTAAGAGCAGAGTCTAGTTAAAACCTAAGCAAAACTAGAATGCTAGCAAGTATAAGTGTAAAGTGCTGCTCCTAGCTATTAAAAAGTTTTACTCTTACTTATATAATATTTAATTTCTTATTAAAACAGATGTAAAGACTCTAGTAGCTTAGCTCTAATAAAGCGCTACTAACCTGCCTAGTTCTTTAATAACTTGTTAGTTAGTGTACCTAAATATATAGGACTTTAATATTACCTATATTTAAGGAAAAAAGAACGTAGTTACTAACGCTCTGTTAAGACACCCTAAGGAACCTAGATAGGAGCCTTCTAATAGCTCTAAAGAAAGTGTTAATAAGTTTATTAACTTAGTTTTAAATATAATACAGCTTAACTTTAGTAATAGTATATTGCAGTATACCCTGTGTATAGTAGATACCTCCTTTAGCAACACTCCTTTAGATAATACCTACTTAGAGGCCTCTTAAGAGTTAGCCTGCTAGATCCTGTTTTAAAAGCATCCTAAGGGTGTATTAGGAAAGGCTTTTACTAAGTTTAAGAAGAAGGCTTTGTAATATAATGTTTAGGAACAACACCTATTCTAGATACCCTCTAGGGGGCGCCCTCTCTAAAGAGTAGTTAACAATAAAGCTTTAAGGAAAGATATTCTTGCTGCGCTTTATAAAGAATTAGGCTATTGGGGTAAGAAAGGCACCTAGTAAAAAGTCTAGGCGAGATACTACTAGAAAGGCCTCTATAATAACGTAAAGAAGCACGTCTAAACGTGTACTTAATACTAGGTTTATAGTAATACTTAATTACATAAGTAACTCTACTCTACTAAACTACTATTAATGCTATAGGTATAGGTAACTATTAATATAGTCTTTATACCGGGAGGCTTAAATAGTAAAAGCTATATAGTAGTTGCACGTAATTACTTATTGCAATAGCTAGAAGCGCAAGGTCTTGCAAAGAACAATTCTAGATTAGTAGCTAAGTTTATCTAGAAGTTAATTTTCTGTTAATAGAGAGTACTATTAAAGATAAGCTGTAATAGAGGCTTAGAAAATAAAGGCCTTGTAGAGGATCTTTAGAAACTATTTAGAATTAACAGAGTAGTCTTGAGTACCTATTATCTACAAGGCTAAGGGCTTATTAAGAGAGGGCATAAACTACTAGTAGCTGCCCTAAAAAAGATAGAAGGAAACTAAGTTAAGAACTTGTTATACGTTCTGTAGGCTAACTAAGTAACTGTTAAAAGAGCTACTAGCAAAACCCCTGCGTATTTAATATATAGAAAAGAGTATGTCCTCCTAATTAAGCTCTTAGTTCTAATCTAGTAAGTCCTGCCTTAAAAAGAAGTCTCTAATACAGCCTTACTACTTACTCTACAGGCCTAACAGTTCTATGCAAGAAATAACAGGCTCTAAGAAGCTATTAATTAAACTATTTAACTAAGGTATGCTAATAAGAAGTATTTTAATAACTTAAAACGAATTTATAATAGCCTACTAGCTGTTAGAGATCTTGTACTACTTTAAGACTCTTCTATTAATGCTAATATATTAATAATTGTAAAGTTTAGGCTAAAGTAGTAAGGTCTTTACTAAATAAGCTTTGTAGGAAGTAAAGGCTAGTACTAACTTAAGGAACTTAATAGATAAGCGTTTTAGAGCTATACGCTAGGCAATTAACTAAAGAAGTTCTATTAGAGAATAGTAGTTAAGTTCCAGGAAGCCTAGAACTAATAGAGTGCTAATAAAGCTTTAGGGAGTCCCTACTATAAGAACATACCAGCACTTAATTAGGAGCAAGTAGTACAGCCTAAATAAACCTTAGAACGCAGAACAACCTAATATATAGTAGCAGAGGCAGCAGCTCTAAGGCCTATTTGCGCTAAAGAAGTAGTAATCTTCTAACTTCCTAGATTTAACCTAACAGAGTATTAGTAATTTAATAAGGATAAAGATAAACAAATTAATCTTAATAGGTAATAGCCTATCTGCTTAAGCAAGGGAGGGAGTTAGAGGTTTGTATTTATTTCTTTTACTGTTTTATTTTACCTAATTTTCTATTATTTTATTAGCTAGTTACTTAAACTTTTCTTATTAAACTAATAAATAGTTACAAGAAGAAGTAATTTGTAATAAGAAGTTATATTTTCTATTAAGGCAGTATTAAGCTACTAGAAGACTATTAGCAGAGACCTTAAAGAGAAGGAAAACTACCTAAAAACTGCCTAAAACTATATCTAGCATAGCTAAAATTACCTAACCCTAACAAAGAATTGCCTACTTACTTCTTCTTGCTCTTACCCTTACTCTTGGGAGTAACAAAGTCCTTATTATTAGAGTTATTATTAAACTTGTAAGTTATAATTATGTTACTAGAATAAGAGTAATAACCTCTAGGAGCCCTAACAGAAGCCTAGAGTAACTTACAATTGCGAAGAATAGACTTAGTAATATCTTAAAGCAAAGGATTAGTAATTAGAGTACCTACTACTAAGAGATTAGCATGAAAAGTAACTAAGGATTAGAAGAACTTATAATAGAAGTTACAGCTAGTATAGTTACTGTTAATCTAATACTTATTATAGGCTCTATAGTTTAGAAGCTTACTCTTGAAGTAGGACTAATAATACTTACTACTAAACTTAAGAGTAAGCTTACCCTTAGTATTAGCACAGTATAAGCAGTAATTAAAGAAGTTATAAGTAACGCTTCTACTAGAGCTCTGCTAAATAGTAGCAGGTACGTTAGTAGAGTAGTAACTACGCTTTATAGGGTTCTTAGGAGTACCAAGACTAAAGAAGTTAGTAATAGTAATATAGGTATTACTAGTGTTAAAGGATTAGACAGTAATCTCTAACTTATTATTGTCCTAGTAAACAGCAGTAACTTAGAGCACAGGCTTAAGAGTAATGCCTATTTGGCCTAACTAGAAGAGAAAGTAAGTAAGATTAATAATTAGCTACTAATTAATAATCTAGTTAGTATAATTATAAACTATAAGCACTGTTAGCAAAGGAAACTTAAGCAATAATTAGGACAGCACTTACGCTACTTAAGAATATAGCTAGATACTAACTAAGTAAAGTAGGGATATAGAAGAGTCTCTGTATTACCCTTAACAGGAGGCTTTTAGCTACCTCTAAGAGGACTCTAACTACTGCTGCTAGCGCTAGCAGTAGTAGAGCCTGTAGAAAAGTTAACAGAGGCTATATTAAGTAAAGTTAAATTAAGGATTAGAGCAGATATATAAGGAAAAGTTAGATAAAGAATAATAGAGGATTAAGGGTAGGAACCCTATTATATATAGCAGCAGCTAGCCTAAGCTTGTAACTCTAGACTGCTCTGTAATTGTAGGTAACTAAGAATTCCTATTATGCGTACTAGGCAATAATAAATAATAGGATTAAGTAGTTAATAATTAGTAATTACCTTAAGTTTTAATTGTAAGTAAAGGTGGATTTTTGTAATAGTAGATTAATAACGCTATTGTTTTAGTTAGTATAATAGCACTTTGGGATTTAAATAGGGCTTAGATGTTTAAGCAAGGGAGAGATATAGTAGAGTAATATAGGAAGTATATCTAAAGGAGTATTAGAGTAAGATTATGTAATGCAGGTTATATAATCTAGAATTAGTATATAGTAATCGAGCCTCTGATAGGAGCTTAACAGAGAATTAACTAATAATACACTTATCTTATCTAGTATTAAGCTACACGTGCCTAAAGAGGCGTTAAAGACCTCTCCTCTACACTACTCTATAAAAAGGTTCTTCTAACTTATAATAAATAGAGTAAAGGCAAGTTTAATTACTAGATAAAGAGCTATAAGAAATACTTTCTTTAAAGCCTAAACTTATTTTCTATAGAGAAATTAAAGATTATATTTAGTATAGACTATATTACTAAATACTTAAAAATATCTTAGAAAATATATATAATCTTAATAATATATACTAATATTCTATAGCTGCTAATATAGAAGACTCTAAAAGAGAGTATATTAAATAAGCTAGAATTACTACTAGAAAGAAGGTAGGCTATAAGTAAGGTACTTAAGAAAGTAAGGTAAAGAGTAAAGTAGTTTTTAATAGAGTTATTAAACTACTTATAACCTCTATAGAAAGAACTTAATATTATAAATAAGAACTACTAAGTAATAGGTTTCTAAGATGCCTTAGATAATTAGGTATAGAAATACCTACTTATTCTTCTCTTTAAGATAAAAGATACCTTATAAAAACTAAAAGAGAGTACTAGTAATATCTAGTAAAGAAAAAAGCTTAATAAAGCTCTTTCTTATAAACTTTAAATATACCTAAGTAGAAATAAATATTAATAAAATACCTATATACTAGAAAGAGATATAAAAACTCTAAAAAACACTTAGAGTACCTCTAAAGGGCAAGGTAAATAGTACTCTAGCCCTAAAAGATTATAAAACCTAACTAGCGTTACAGCTAGCTAAAATTTAATAGTCTACTAGAACTATAATTAGGCTAGGTATAAGAGTTTTAAATATTTACTTTTAAAATTAAATAATGCCTTATTAAAGAGAGTAGGAAAAGTAGGTAGGTATAAGAGCTAGGCTCTTTTTTATTAGCCTATATTAAACTTTATAAAGAGACTAAGAAGCTAGATAAATTATAGAATTATTTATTTCTAACTCTAACTAAGTTACTAACTATAAAGTTAGTAATTAGTAAATAGAAATTCTACTTTCTAATTAATAAAGGTTTATAGCTAAACCTAATTAATACGTACCTAGTAAAAGAGGAATCTCTTACTATTAGTACTCTACTAAAACTAATAGTAGAAGTAGTAAATAGTATAGAAATAACTATCTATAGGATAACTATAGCTAAGGTAACTATATAGGACTTATAAAGAAAATAGAGAGCCTACTAAGTACCTT
Source organism: Dothidotthia symphoricarpi CBS 119687 (assembly GCF_010015815.1). Classification (NCBI taxonomy): domain Eukaryota; kingdom Fungi; phylum Ascomycota; class Dothideomycetes; order Pleosporales; family Dothidotthiaceae; genus Dothidotthia; species Dothidotthia symphoricarpi. The sequence continues at coordinate 974,879 of NW_022985027.1, forward strand.
TTATAGTTACTAATATAAATAAGTACCTAGTTTACCTAGGACTACTCTTTATTATAGCTAATAACCTAAAGCTTAGCTACTTTAGCTAAAGATTATACTACTAAAAGATAATAGATAATAGTAGTATAAACTTTAAGAAAGTAGCTATAGAAGACGCTAACTAGTTTAGCTAAATAATAAAGAATCTCTATATAGATATCTATTCCTATATAGTAAATATACTATACTAATCTACGCTAGAAGGTACTAAAATCTTAGATATTCTACTAGAATATTATAATTTTACTAATATCTTCTCTAAAGAAAAGGCCTTAGAACTAGTAACCTATAGCTTATAGTATTTATAGATTAAACTAGAAGAAAGAGGATAGCCTCTATACTACCTATTATATAACCTTTTAATAATAGAACTAGAATAGTTAAGAAACTATCTAAAGGAATACCTAGAAAGAGGGTAGATTTAGTACTCTAGATTACTAGTAAGGGCTCTAATACTCTTTATAAAAAAGAAGAATAGTAGTCTCTACCTATATATAGACTACTACAGCCTAAATAAGATAATAATTAAAAATAGGTATTCTCTACTACTTATTATAGAATTATTATAGTAACTAGTATAGGCTAGAATATATATACGCCTAGATATAAGGAAAGCCTATTACTATATCTAAATCCTACTAGGAGATAAGTAAAAGATAGTATTTTAGACTAGATATAGCTATTTTAAATATATAGTAATACCTTTTAGCCTTATAAATACTTTAGTATAATTTTAGGTATATATTAACTAAGTATTAGTAGGTCTAATTAATATCTTCTATATAGTCTACCTAGACAATATACTAATCTTCTTTAATACTAAATAGGAATACTAAGCTTACGTAAGGAAAGTTCTTTAATACCTAAGAGATTTTAAACTCTTTATAAAACTAAGTAAATATAAATAGTATACTTAGAAAACTAAGTTTCTAGAATATGTAGTTATAACTAATAGTATTAAAGTAAATACCTTAAGAGTAAAGACTATTTAAGAATAGCCTATTCTATAAATAGTAAGAGATATTAGAATCTTTATAGGGTTTATAAACTACTACTAGCGTTTTATAAAAGGTTTTAGTAAGGTAGCCCTTTTTTTAATAAAGCTTACTTAAAAAGAAGTAAGAGCTATAAAAGAAGGCTAAGCCTAGAGAAGAAAGAAGAGCTAGGCACTTAAGCTTAAAGAAAATAGACTTACTATATTTTAAAAGCTTTAAGCTATATTTCTTAAAGTACTAATTCTAGCTTACTATAACCTTACTTATAAAATAAGGATAGAAGTTAATACCTTAGAGAGGGTAATCTTAGGTATTCTAAGCTAACTAATACTAAGCTAGGATAGTAACTCTAAATAAAGACTAATTAACTTCTACTTCTATAAGCTAGCTATAATAGAGTATAACTATAATACCTATAACTAAGAGTTACTAGTAGTTATTAAAAGTCTTAAATACTAAAGATATTACCTCTAAAGAATCTATTTTAATCTCCTTATAGACTATAACAACCTAAAATAGTTTATAGAGATAAAGGTACTAAACTAGTAATATATCTATTTCTACCTTAAGCTAGGGTTAGGGTTAGGGTTAGGGTTAGGGTTAGGGTTAGGGTTAGGGTTAGGGTTAGGGTTAGGGTTAGGGTTAGGGTTAGGGTTAGGGTTAGGG